>NC_051213.1:3143507-3158507 GCF_015220715.1 Pygocentrus nattereri
AGATGAAAGTCTATTAATGGACTGATGTACCACAGTGCTACAAAACAGGGAACGATTTTTAATTAAAAGCCCTTAATTTAACTGTGGTTTTAAAAGGGTGTTTTTAAAGAAGGACGGAGAATAAACTCACAGAACAAAACAAAGAAGAGAAAGAAAAAAATAGAATAAGCAAAAGAGACTATTGTTCAACTCTGCTGTTTGGTGTAAAATTTCTGGCCTACTATTAAAAAAGTCTTTTACTGGTTGATGGTATAAATGTTCTAGTTTATAACAAGTTGTTTCATTGGCTGATGGTGTAAATTTTGTGGTTTGTAATTATAGCAGTTTGATTGGCTAGTGGTGTAAAGTGTCTGGTCAATAATTAGAAATATTGGCTGATGGTGTAAAGTTTGTTGTCTGTATTTAGAGCTGTTTGATTGGCTGACAGTGTCAGGTTTCTGGTCAATGATTACAGCTGTTTTTTACAGGTGTTTTACTGGTTTATGTTGAAAAGTTTGTGGAAGATAATTAGAGCTGTTTCATTTGCTGAGAGTTGAGTTAGACTCTGGTTGTTGTCGTAAAGTTTACGGTTTGGATATAGAGATGTATAGTGCTGTACAAACAGAGTGAGTTAGACTCTGTTGTCGTAAAGTTTCTGGTCTGTAATTAGAGCTCTTTAGCGTTGTAGAAAGAGAGCAACAGTGTGAATTAGACTCTGGTTGTTGGCGTTAAGTTTCTAGTCTGTAATTAGAGCTGTAAAGCCCTGTAGAAACAGAGATTCAGTGTTAAACTCTCGTGTTGGCGTAAAAAGCTTCTGGTCTGTAATTAGACCTGGATAACGCTGTAGAAACAGAGAGAGAGTGAGTTAGGCTCTAGTTGTTGGCATAAAGTTTCTGGTCTGTAATTAGAGCTGTATAGCGCTGTAGAAAGAGAGAGAGAGAGTGTGAATTAGACTCTGGTTGTTGGCGTAAAGTTTCTGGTCTGTAATTAGAGCTGTATAGCGCTGTAGAAAGAGAGAGAGAGTGTGTGAATTAGACTCTGGTTGTTGGCATAAAGTTTCTAGTCTGTAATTAGAGCTGTATAGCGCTGTAGAAAGAGAGAGAGAGTGTGTGAATTAGACTCTGGTTGTTGGCATAAAGTTTCTGGTCTGTAATTAGAGCTGTATAGCGCTGTAGAAAGAGAGAGAGTGTGAATTAGACTCTGGTTGTTGGCGTAAAGTTTCTGGTCTGTAATTAGAGCTGTATAGCGCTGTAGAAAGAGAGAGAGAGTGTGAATTAGACTCTGGTTGTTGGCATAAAGTTTCTGGTCTGTAATTAGAGCTGTATAGCGCTGTAGAAAGAGAGAGAGAGTGTGTGATTTAGACTCTGGTTGTTGGCGTAAAGTTTCTGGTCTGTAATTAGAGCTGTATAGCGCTGTAGAAAGAGAGAGAGAGTGTGAATTAGACTCTGGTTGTTGGCATAAAGTTTCTGGTCTGTAATTAGAGCTGTATAGCGCTGTAGAAAGAGAGAGAGAGTGTGTGATTTAGACTCTGGTTGTTGGCGTAAAGTTTCTGGTCTGTAATTAGAGCTGTATAGCGCTGTAGAAAGAGAGAGAGAGTGTGAATTAGACTCTGGTTGTTGGCATAAAGTTTCTGGTCTGTAATTAGAGCTGTATAGCGCTGTAGAAAGAGAGAGAGAGTGTGTGAATTAGACTCTGGTTGTTGGCGTAAAGTTTCTGGTCTGTAATTAGAGCTGTATAGAGCTGTAGAAAGAGAGAGAGAGTGTGAATTAGACTCTGGTTGTTGGCGTAAAGTTACTGGTCTGTAATTAGAGCTGTAAAGAGCTGTAGAAAGAGAGAGAGAGAGTGTGAATTAGACTCTGGTTGTTGGCGTAAAGTTTCTGGTCTGTAATTAAAGCTGTATAGCGCTGTAGAAAGAGAGAGAGAGTGTGAATTAGACTCTGGGTGTTGGCATAAAGTTTCTGGTCTGTAATTAGAGCTGTATAGAGCTGTAGAAAGAGAGAGAGAGTGTGAATTAGACTCTGGTTGTTGGCGTAAAGTTTCTGGTCTGTAATTAGAGCTGTATAGAGCTGTAAAAAGAGAGAGAGAGAGTGTGAATTAGACTCTGGTTGTTGGCGTAAAGTTTCTGGTCTGTAATTAGAGCTGTATAGCACTGTAGAAAGAAAGAGAGAGTGTGAATTAGACTCTGGTTGTTGGCGTAAAGTTTCTGGTCTGTAATTAGAGCTGTATAGCACTGTAGAAAGAGAGAGAGAGTGTGAATTAGACTCTGGTTGTTGGCGTAAAGTTTCTGGTCTGTAATTAGAGCTGTATAGTGCTGTAGAAAGAGAGAGAGAGAGTGTGAATTAGACTCTGGTTGTTGGCGTAAAGTTTCTGGTCTGTAATTAGAGCTGTATAGAGCTGTAAAAAGAGAGAGAGAGAGTGTGAATTAGACTCTGGTTGTTGGCGTAAAGTTTCTGGTCTGTAATTAGAGCTGTATAGAGCTGTAGAAAGAGAGAGAGAGTGTGAATTAGACTCTGGTTGTTGGCGTAAAGTTTCTGGTCTGTAATTAGAGCTGTATAGTGCTGTAAAAAGAGAGAGAGAGAGTGTGAATTAGACTCTGGTTGTTGGCGTAAAGTTTCTGGTCTGTAATTAGAGCTGTATAGAGCTGTAAAAAGAGAGAGAGAGAGTGTGAATTAGACTCTGGTTGTTGGCGTAAAGTTTCTGGTCTGTAATTAGAGCTGTATAGCACTGTAGAAAGAGAGAGAGTGTGAATTAGACTCTGGTTGTTGGCATAAAGTTTCTGGTCTGTAATTAGACCTGTATAGCGCTGTAGAAAGAGAGAGAGAGTGTGAATTAGACTCTGGTTGTTGGCATAAAGTTTCTGGTCTGTAATTACAGCTGTATAGCGCTGTAGAAAGAGAGAGAGAGAGAGTGTGAATTAGACTCTGGTTGTTGGCGTAAAGTTTCTGGTCTGTAATTAGAGCTGTATAGCGCTGTAGAAAGAGAGAGAGAGTGTGATTTAGACTCTGGGTGTTGGCATAAAGTTTCTGGTCTGTAATTAGAGCTGTATATCGCTGTAGAAAGAGAGAGAGAGTGTGAAATAGACTCTGGTTGTTGGCGTAAAGTTTCTGGTCTGTAATTAGAGCTGTATAGCGCTGTAGACAGAGAGAGAGAGTGTGAATTAGACTCTGGTTGTTGGCGTAAAGTTTCTGGTCTGTAATTAGAGCTGTATAGCGCTGTAGACAGAGAGAGAGAGTGTGAATTAGACTCTGGTTGTTGGAGTAAAGTTTCTGGTCTGTAATTAGACCTGTATAGAGCTGTAGAAAGAGAGAGAGAGTGTGAATTAGACTCTGGTTGTTGGCGTAAAGTTTCTGGTCTGTAATTAGAGCTGTATAGAGCTGTAAAAAGAGAGAGAGAGTGTGTGAATTAGACTCTGGTTGTTGGCGTAAAGTTTCTGGTCTGTAATTAGAGCTGTATAGCACTGTAGAAAGAATGAGAGAGTGTGAATTAGACTCTGGTTGTTGGCGTAAAGTTTCTGGTCTGTAATTAGAGCTGTATAGCACTGTAGAAAGAGAGAGAGAGTGTGAATTAGACTCTGGTTCTGGGCGTAAAGTTTCTGGTCTGTAATTAGAGCTGTATAGCACTGTAGAAAGAACGAGAGAGTGTGAATTAGACTCTGGTTGTTGGCGTAAAGTTTCTGGTCTGTAATTAGAGCTGTATAGCACTGTAGAAAGAGAGAGAGAGTGTGAATTAGACTCTGGTTCTGGGCGTAAAGTTTCTGGTCTGTAATTAGAGCTGTATAGCGCTGTAGAAAGAGAGAGAGAGTGTGAATTAGACTCTGGTTGTTGGCATAAAGTTTCTGGTCTGTAATTAGAGCTGTATAGAGCTGTAGAAAGAGAGAGAGAGTGTGTGAATTAGACTCTGGTTGTTGGCGTAAAGTTTCTGGTCTGTAATTAGAGCTGTATAGTGCTGTAGAAAGAGAGAGAGAGAGTGTGAATTAGACTCTGGTTGTTGGCGTAAAGTTTCTGGTCTGTAATTAGAGCTGTATAGCGCTGTAGAAAGAGAGAGAGAGAGTGTGAATTAGAATCTGGTTGTTGGCGTAAAGTTTCTGGTCTGTAATTAGAGTGTGAATTAGACTCTGGTTGTTGGCGTAAAGTTTCTAGTCTGTAATTAGAGCTGTATAGAGCTGTAAAAAGAGAGAGAGAGAGAGTGTGAATTAGACTCTGGTTGTTGGCGTAAAGTTTCTGGTCTGTAATTAGAGCTGTATAGCGCTGTAGAAAGAGAGAGAGAGTGTGAATTAGACTCTGGTTGTTGGCATAAAGTTTCTGGTCTGTAATTAGACCTGTATAGCGCTGTAGAAAGAGAGAGAGAGTGTGTGAATTAGACTCTGGTTGTTGGCATAAAGTTTCTGGTCTGTAATTAGACCTGTATAGCGCTGTAGAAAGAGAGAGAGAGTGTGAATTAGACTCTGGTTGTTGGCATAAAGTTTCTGGTCTGTAATTAGAGCTGTATATCGCTGTAGAAAGAGAGAGAGAGTGTGAAATAGACTCTGGTTGTTGGCGTAAAGTTTCTGGTCTGTAATTAGAGCTGTATAGCGCTGTAGAAAGAGAGAGAGAGTGTGAATTAGACTCTGGTTGTTGGCGTAAAGTTTCTAGCCTGTAATTAGAGCTGTATAGAGCTGTAGAAAGAGAGAGAGAGAGTGTGAATTAGACTCTGGTTGTTGGCGTAAAGTTCTGGTCTGTAATTAGAGCTGTATAGAGCTGTAGAAGAGAGAGAGACTGTGTGAATTAGACTCTGGTTGTTGGCGTAAAGTTTCTAGTCTGTAATTAGAGCTGTATAGAGCTGTAGAAAGAGAGAGAGAGTGTGTGAATTAGACTCTGGTTGTTGGCGTAAAGTTTCTGGTCTGTAATTAGAGCTGTATAGAGCTGTAGAAGTAGAGAGAGTGTGTGAATTAGACTCTGGTTCTTGGCGTAAAGTTTCTGGTCTGTAATTAGAGCTGTATAGCGCTGTAGAAAGAGAGAGAGAGAGTGTGAATTAGATTCTGGTTGTTGGCGCAAAGTTTCTGGTCTGTAATTAGAGCTGTATAGAGCTGTAGAAAGAGAGAGAGTGTGTGAATTAGACTCTGGTTGTTGGCGTAAAGTTTCTGGTCTATAATTAGAGCAGTATAGAGCTGTAGAAAGAGAGAGAGAGAGAGTGTGAATTAGACTCTGGTTGTTGGCATAAAGTTTCTGGTCTGTAATTAGAGCTGTATAGCGCTGTAGAAAGAGAGAGAGAGTGTGTGAATTAGACTCTGGTTGTTGGCGTAAAGTTTCTGGTCTGTAATTAGAGCTGTATAGAGCTGTAGAAAGAGAGAGAGAGTGTGAATTAGACTCTGGTTGTTGGCGTAAAGTTTCTGGTCTGTAATTAGACCTGTATAGAGCTGTAGAAAGAAAGAGAGAGAGTGTGTGAATTAGACTCTGGTTGTTGGCGTAAAGTTTCTGGTCTGTAATTAAAGCTGTATAGAGCTGTAGAAAGAGAGAGAGAGTGTGAATTAGACTCTGGTTGTTGGCGTAAAGTTTCTGGTCTGTAATTAGAGCTGTATAGCCTGTAGAAAGAGAGAGAGAGAGTGAATTAGACTCTGGTTGTTGGCGTAAAGTTTCTGGTCTGTAATTAGAGCTGTATGGAGCTGTAGAAAGAGAGAGAGAGTGTGAATTAGACTCTGGTTGTTGGCATAAAGTTTCTGGTCTGTAATTAGAGCTGTATAGCGCTGTAGAAAGAGAGAGAGAGTGTGAATTAGACTCTGGTTGTTGGCGTAAAGTTTCTGGTCTGTAATTAGAGCTGTATAGCGCTGTAGAAAGAGAGAGAGTGTGTGAATTAGACTCTGGTTGTTGGCATAAAGTTTCTGGTCTGTAATTAGAGCTGTATAGAGCTGTAGAAAGAGAGAGAGAGTGTGTGAATTAGACTCTGGTTGTTGGCGTAAAGTTTCTGGTCTGTAATTAGAGCTGTATAGTGCTGTAGAAAGAGAGAGAGAGAGTGTGAATTAGACTCTGGTTGTTGGCGTAAAGTTTCTGGTCTGTAATTAGAGCTGTATAGCGCTGTAGAAAGAGAGAGAGAGAGTGTGAATTAGAATCTGGTTGTTGGCGTAAAGTTTCTGGTCTGTAATTAGAGCTGTATAGCGCTGTAGAAAGAGAGAGTGTGAATTAGACTCTGGTTGTTGGCGTAAAGTTTCTAGTCTGTAATTAGAGCTGTATAGAGCTGTAGAAAGAGAGAGAGAGAGTGTGAATTAGACTCTGGTTGTTGGCGTAAAGTTTCTGGTCTGTAATTAGAGCTGTATAGCGCTGTAGAAAGAGAGAGAGAGTGTGAATTAGACTCTGGTTGTTGGCATAAAGTTTCTGGTCTGTAATTAGACCTGTATAGCGCTGTAGAAAGAGAGAGAGAGTGTGTGAATTAGACTCTGGTTGTTGGCATAAAGTTTCTGGTCTGTAATTAGACCTGTATAGCGCTGTAGAAAGAGAGAGAGAGTGTGAATTAGACTCTGGTTGTTGGCATAAAGTTTCTGGTCTGTAATTAGAGCTGTATATCGCTGTAGAAAGAGAGAGAGAGTGTGAAATAGACTCTGGTTGTTGGCGTAAAGTTTCTGGTCTGTAATTAGAGCTGTATAGCGCTGTAGAAAGAGAGAGAGAGTGTGAATTAGACTCTGGTTGTTGGCGTAAAGTTTCTAGCCTGTAATTAGAGCTGTATAGAGCTGTAGAAAGAGAGAGAGAGAGTGTGAATTAGACTCTGGTTGTTGGCGTAAAGTTTCTGGTCTGTAATTAGAGCTGTATAGAGCTGTAGAAAGAGAGAGAGACTGTGTGAATTAGACTCTGGTTGTTGGCGTAAAGTTTCTAGTCTGTAATTAGAGCTGTATAGAGCTGTAGAAAGAGAGAGAGAGTGTGTGAATTAGACTCTGGTTGTTGGCGTAAAGTTTCTGGTCTGTAATTAGAGCTGTATAGAGCTGTAGAAGTAGAGAGAGTGTGTGAATTAGACTCTGGTTGTTGGCGTAAAGTTTCTGGTCTGTAATTAGAGCTGTATAGCGCTGTAGAAAGAGAGAGAGAGAGTGTGAATTAGATTCTGGTTGTTGGCGTAAAGTTTCTGGTCTGTAATTAGAGCTGTATAGAGCTGTAGAAAGAGAGAGAGTGTGTGAATTAGACTCTGGTTGTTGGCGTAAAGTTTCTGGTCTATAATTAGAGCAGTATAGAGCTGTAGAAAGAGAGAGAGAGAGAGTGTGAATTAGACTCTGGTTGTTGGCATAAAGTTTCTGGTCTGTAATTAGAGCTGTATAGCGCTGTAGAAAGAGAGAGAGTGTGTGAATTAGACTCTGGTTGTTGGCGTAAAGTTTCTGGTCTGTAATTAGAGCTGTATAGAGCTGTAGAAAGAGAGAGAGAGTGTGAATTAGACTCTGGTTGTTGGCGTAAAGTTTCTGGTCTGTAATTAGACCTGTATAGAGCTGTAGAAAGAAAGAGAGAGAGTGTGTGAATTAGACTCTGGTTGTTGGCGTAAAGTTTCTGGTCTGTAATTAAAGCTGTATAGAGCTGTAGAAAGAGAGAGAGAGTGTGAATTAGACTCTGGTTGTTGGCGTAAAGTTTCTGGTCTGTAATTAGAGCTGTATAGAGCTGTAGAAAGAGAGAGAGAGTGTGAATTAGACTCTGGTTGTTGGCGTAAAGTTTCTGGTCTGTAATTAGAGCTGTATGGAGCTGTAGAAAGAGAGAGAGAGTGTGAATTAGACTCTGGTTGTTGGCATAAAGTTTCTGGTCTGTAATTAGAGCTGTATAGCGCTGTAGAAAGAGAGAGAGAGTGTGAATTAGACTCTGGTTGTTGGCGTAAAGTTTCTGGTCTGTAATTAGAGCTGTATAGCGCTGTAGAAGAGAGAGAGTGTGTGAATTAGACTCTGGTTGTTGGCGTAAAGTTTCTGGTCTGTAATTAGAGCTGTATAGCGCTGTAGAAAGAGAGAGAGTGTGTGAATTAGACTCTGGTTGTTGGCGTAAAGTTTCTGGTCTGTAATTAGAGCTGTATAGAGCTGTAGAAAGAGAGAGAGAGTGTGAATTAGACTCTGGTTGTTGGCGTAAAGTTTCTGGTCTGTAATTAGAGCTGTATAGCGCTGTAGAAAGAGAGAGAGAGTGTGAATTAGACTCTGGTTCTTGGCGTAAAGTTTCTGGTCTGTAATTAGAGCTGTATAGCGCTGTAGAAAGAGAGAGAGAGAGTGTGAATTAGACTCTGGTTCTTGGCGTAAAGTTTCTGGTCTGTAATTAGAGCTGTATAGCGCTGTAGAAAGAGAGAGAGAGTGTGAATTAGACTCTGGTTGTTGGCATAAAGTTTCTGGTCTGTAATTAGAGCTGTATAGCCTGTAGAAAGAGAGAGAGAGTGTGAATTAGACTCTGGTTGTTGGCGTAAAGTTTCTGGTCTGTAATTAGAGCTGTATAGCGCTGTAGAAAGAGAGAGAGAGTGTGAATTAGACTCTGGTTGTTGGCATAAAGTTTCTGGTCTGTAATTAGAGCTGTATAGCCTGTAGAAAGAGAGAGAGAGTGTGAATTAGACTCTGGTTGTTGGCGTAAAGTTTCTGGTCTGTAATTAGAGCTGTATAGCGCTGTAGAAAGAGAGAGAGTGTGTGAATTAGACTCTGGTTGTTGGCATAAAGTTTCTGGTCTGTAATTAGAGCTGTATAGCGCTGTAGAAAGAGAGAGAGTGTGTGAATTAGACTCTGGTTGTTGGCGTAAAGTTTCTGGTCTGTAATTAGAGCTGTATAGCGCTGTAGCCTGCAGTGCGGAAGTCGTTACTCGCCTTGCTGCCAGCTACAAACCCCACGTGACGGGCCGGCAGCACGGGAGGGGCAGCTGCAGGATTCTACTGCCCCCGGGCAGCGCTCCCAGTCACTATATAGCTGCCTCGCTCCCTCCCTCACCTCTCACTCTCTCTCCGCCTGCGCTGTGTGTTTGTGTATGATTAAGTCTGTGTGTGTGTCGCTCACACGCGCTCGGAGCTCTCGCCCAGCGGAGCACGCGGAACGGTTCTGGACTGCAGTTCTGAGCAGGTAGGCAGAGCAAAGTGTGCTTTGGGATGAGAAAAGAGAGCGGGTCAGAACCAGAGAGGAAAGTTCACAGCTTCTCTCTCAGTGAGGGAGGTTTTTATCTCTTATGTGAAGTTCTCACTTTAGGTTAACACAGCATGACACTAATGTTTGAGTGTTTTAGCGCTGGGAGAGGAAGAGAAATCACCAGATCAGATCCAGCCTAGTGAGCAAATCCTCCACTGTTATCTTATTACTGTTATGGCTGTGATGATTGTGGCGTTTTCCTCTTCTTCTTCTTCTTCTTCTTCTTCTTCTTATTATTATTATTATTATTATTATTATTATTATTATTATTATTATTAGAGAAAGAAAACACACATGAGAAACTAGGTAAATTCAAAGTAGTAAATATAATTACTTTGGTATATTGTTTGTATTATTGTGATTATAATGATTATGCAGTTTTCCTTCTGTGTTTCATTATTATTATCATCCTCATCATTATCATAATTATTATTATTATTATTATTATTATTATTATTATTATTATTAGAGAAACAGAGAATATGAGAGAAGAAACGGCAGATTCAAAGTATCTGATGGGCTGACAGATTATTTTATTATGATGATGACTGTTGTTTATTATGTTTATTACTATTATTATTACTATTATGTCGTCCTTTTTGTTTTGCTTTTGGTATGTTTATTGTTAGTGCTATTATTATTATTACTATTATTATTATTATTATTAGAGAAACAGAAAATATGAGAGAAGAGGGCAGATTCAAATTATCTGATGGACTGACAGATTATTTTATTATGATGATGATGATGATGATGATGATGATGATGATTATGACTGTTTACTACTACTACTATTATTATTATTATTATTATTATTGTTATTACTGTTATGTTTTTGTTGTTGTTAGTTGTCCTTTTTGTTTTGCTTTTTTTGCTATTTTGGTTAGAGCTATAATCGTTATTATTTATTATTTATGTTCTGTATTATATTTCTGTTTTCATTTATTTTGTTGTCCACGCTTTTTCCCCCATTTTGCCCTAAACTCCAGATGAGGCTTAGATAACTACAATGGCCTTTCTGAGCGTAAAGCTTGATTTTGGGGGCAGTTTTATGTTTAGTTTGTCGGTCCTCCTCCCCATAACGACCCCTTTTTTAGCGGAGGTTAATCTGCCTCTCTGAACCCGAACCTAAAACTGACCTCTGTGTCACATCATATTTCCATCACACTGTAGACGTGCCAGCTCAGCGAGCCTTCTCTAAAGAAATGATGGATTTTTTTTCCCCATTGGTCAGAAAGAGATTTGATGCCTGATGTTGTGAGAAAGTCTTACCATGCATCTTCTCTAGAATTCAGCACACTGTAAAATACCCAGCGCTGAATTATATTTCAGTTAAGCTCAGTTTATTCATATGGAGCGTTCGATAACAGTCACTGTCCCACAGCAGCAGTAATACAGAAATGCAGGCAGAGCCACCGAATGAGCGACACCAACAGAGACAGCATGAGGAAGAATCACTGAGAGGAACCAAGACTCAGCAGGAGAAGCTCCCTAAGAGCATGAGGAAGAACTACTGAGAGGAAACCAAGACTCCAAAGGAGAAGCTCCCTAAGAGCATGAGGAACAACCACTGAGAGGAACCTTGACTCCAACGGATAACCTCTCTAAGAACATGAGGAAGAATCACTGAGAGGAACCAAGACTCGACAGGAGAAACTCCCTAAGAGCATGAGGAAGAACCACTGAGACGACCACAGACTCAAGAGGAGAAACTCTCTGAGAACATGAGGAAGAACTGCTGAGAGGACCCAAATGTTTAAACAGCTGTGGAAAGTGGAATTATGAGGTTAAATTCGTAAAGGAGATCAATCAGAGCCATTTGGACCAGAAGAAAGCTCAGATCCTTAGAGGACTCGCTGAGCTGAGTGACCCATGGAATAGAGAATAGAGTTCTTTTGTGTCCAGCTGGAATTATAGAAACACTGTTAGAGGTCATCTGTCTCTATTCTCTCATCTGGCTATTCGTTTAATACAGTCGGTGCTAATTCAGCGTTACTGACATTCATTGGATGCTGGACTTGATGTCAGATATCAGACAGTAAACTCTTGTCAACACTCTTAAAAAGGTGCTAAATAGGGTCCTTTGGAGCGATGTCCTAACATTTTAATGGATGAATGGAACATAATGTGGGGGGTGGGGGGCATCTCATGTCAAAGAGGGCAATTTCAGAATAGGTCATAATATGCGAGGGCAGAAACTTTATTTCCGAAATGATTCAAAATATTTTTCAAAATATCAAAAATACAAGTGAGTTTGTCAGAGTTTGGCGATGACCCCATAAATCTGCCGCCAGAGCAGCGCAGCGTGTGTGTCCAGGCTGGTCAGCGTGTTGAATGAGAGCTTTCTGTGAGATACCGTGTTTCCTACCACTGCATGAAAGACGCTTCCTTTTTTGTTGGGTCGCTCATTCGGATCAATCCGGGTCGATAAGGGCTTTTATAAGAGATAGTTGATTTTTTTTTTTTTTTTTCAGAGTAATAATAAAATAAAATAATAATAATAATAATATATATATATATATATATATATATATATATACATTTCATTTGTGAGACAAATCCATTAATAACCTTTAAATGTTCAGTTACCGTAGCAACCACATTCGGAATTCACTGCATTAAACAGCCTAAACAGCCTTCAGGGCTGATGCTTACTGAACTACTGGATTTGCTCTGATGAGAAGTCATCAGGTGCGGTCAGATCTGTTAAGCCTGCGGTAGTTCCTCTGCCCTCTCCTAGGACTGGGCAGTATGCAGTACATTATCCTTTTCTGAACGTATCATGTTTATCATCAGTGCTTGTAAAGACTAACCAACTGCATGTTTCATTATAAAGAGCAGAATTAGTCTGTTTAACTGGACTAACTGGACATTGTGTCCAGTTTTTGATTAGATTTTTTTTAGAAAGTAGCACGACTGGTTCTTGTTCTCTGTTCCGACTGATCGGACGTCTGAAAAAAAAGAAATATTGTGTATTTTGCCCTCTCGCCCAGCTCCGCCCTCTCTAGAATATTTATTGTGATGCCCCTGTTTTGTCTGCTGGTGTTGAATTCATGACTGTCTTTTGAAATATGAGGCTCATTATTTGCTGTGGCTCTTAAAGTAAAAGTTTTGGTGCCCCAGCATCATTATTTCAGACTCAGTAGCCGTCCAGGATTATTATGATAAATGTTAAATTTTTTTACTGTAGTTTATTCAGTGTCACCCTTATTTATGTTTCTCTCGGAAGGGGCAGAACCTGCCTGTGGATAATGTGGTCAGATTTCAGTGTTCGTGAGATCTCTGGTGTTGGAGATGGAGCTTGATTGTTTGTATTCCGGTTTTTGTTGCAGTTTCATGAACAGTGAGGAAACCCATCCAGGCGAAAGTGTCCAGCTGAATCGTATGAGGTCAGTGCTTCATAACCCACGCTGTCATTGCTCTGCTTTGTATCGGCACTCACACACCTTTATGACCAGGATAAATGCACACTGACACTAGTATAAGCTGCCAAATATGTGGTAAAAGCTGTCAGGTTCATATTTTCCCAACTCTGACTCATCAAGGTATTTCAGCACTTTGCGTAATTCCTCAACATTGTTCTTTTGAACAGTTTAGCAGAAACGAATTGCCACAATATTTTGACAGTTGTGCACCTTCACAACAGCTTGTACACTGTTAGAAATGAAGGTACTAATCAGGTACACTTCCTATTAGTCAAGCTACAAACAGTGTAGACGTTCCCTCAAAGCTCCAGCAGTGGTTCTAAGGTCTGATTGTGGAGCTTAAATCAGTTCCTCCAGGTGAAAAGTTGGTATTTGTTCCTTTTCATAACCGAATGTTTTAAAACAGAGCAGTAGAGTAAAAGCCTGGAGGCGAGGCGGGGCAGGGTGTGTGGAGTCAGTCCAGCTTAGAACAGATCATTTCAGTGGATTATGGTTCAGTTATGTTCCCTGAATAAAGAGACTGAGATGGAGCCTTGAGGGTCCCACCCCAGCGACAAGAGGGGAACTGACCCAGTGTCAGTTTTGTACCTTTATATCTGATAGTGCAGATCAGTTTCTGTTTGATCCTCATCCCTAAAATGAAGCTGTGGAGTGGTCCCACTGAGGAACCACGTTTGGTTTCCTAAAGAATCTTTCTGGATGGTTCTCTAAGTAACCACTTTTATAAAAGAGATTAAACATCATTTCAAAGTCTTTCCTCGAAGCGTACATTTGGGCAAAGAGGTATTTAGTAAAAGTAAAAAGTAGAAGTAAAAGTAGAAGTTCCTCCCTTTAGACCTCCACTTGAGTAAAAGTACTAAAGTATTTACCTTCAAATGTACTTAAGTATAAAGTAAAAGTACTAAAAGAGTAATTAACTTAACGCAACTTAGTTCCAAGTTTAAGCTGAATAAAAACTGGCTTTAAACTCAGGATCACAGATGAGCTCCTTTACTATGTTGATCTGTAGGCGTCTGTTCATAAACATAAACCAGCCCAAACTCATTTACTATAAAATGAAATGGTGTTTGTAGAAATTCAGAAAAAAGCCGCGTCAGTCTCGACTGCATATGTGGACATATTTCTATATTGAGCTCTATTTACACAAAGTTAGGTTAGTTCATCATTTATGTTGAACAGACTCTCCCAAAGTTTTACGCTGCTGCGCTGACGTTGAACCGCGTGCTGCACTGGGTCGGTATGACCAACAGGTCAAAACCAGCTCTAAACAAAGTGACCGCTGGGCCCTGATTGGTGCTCTGGCTTTGCGCTTCTTTCGTTTTGACATGTTACGTTTTTATACACACAGAAACCAAAAGGAACCACAGATTTCTCAAAATGTAGGAGGAAAAAGTCGGATATTAGACTCTGAAATGTAGTGGAGTGAAAGGAGAAAGTCGCCCAGAACGGAGAAACTTCAGTACAGATACACCAAAAATACTAAAGTACAGAAACCAATTACATTTACTCAGTTACTCAGTTACTCAGTTACTCAGTTACTGTCCACCACTGATAACAAGTTTGATGAACGAATGGTCAACAAACATGAATAAAAAATAAAACGACATTATTAATTAGTTACTAAATTTAATACGTACTCCCGTGAAATTAATATGTACGTTTTGTAAGTTGTAAAAAAAACCTCACTGAAGCTCTAATGGTAAATTACTATAACAGTAACCCACGTCTGTTAACTTGTTTTAGGCAGTTCAATAAATAAATATTTTTACACAAGCCAGTTTAATCTCTGTTCTCAGGATCATTACATACTGAGACTTATGACTCAGTGAACATGGCAAGCGGTGAACTGCGCTGTTCTGGGTTACTGAGTTTTTCGTCTTAAGTTATGAGAAAAAGACTTTGTGTGGTAACAATCAAATTAAATAGCTTTATTACTCAAATAAATCATTCGAATAAAATGGTTCATTTAAATTGCCTGTTTAAGATGCATAAAATGAGTTTAATTGTCTTAATTGCTTAATTATATTAAGTTATTTTTTTAGGTTGAGCTGACAAACCGTTTTTACAGCGTACACTTCCTTCACGTTTTCACGAATTTCAAATATTATGCAGGCAAATAACAGACCAGCGAGGTAACAGATGGAAACAGAAAGTGTGAGAAGAGAATTTTTAAAAATCCTTCTCAGTATTAGTAGATCATGGCAGGACCCCATCGCATTTTTGGAGCCTTATTTGTTAGACATCCCACAGCTTTCGGATCCATAAGGTAGATTGATAGTCTGGGTTCATTCATTTAACTGTATTGCACTTCAGGGCTGCTGGAAGTCATATTCCTAGTGGATATTTCTAAGAGCCCCCCTGGGGACCATCAGGTACCACTTCCAGTGTCCCAGGTCCTGCTGAAACGCTTCCTCAACAGCATCAAATGAGAGTGAGGAGGTACAGTGTGAACCCATAAACAGACCCGAGGGCTTAGAAGAGCTGCAGTTCAGCCACAGTTAACGGCTTAAT
>NC_051213.1:3163507-3191007 GCF_015220715.1 Pygocentrus nattereri
GAGAGGGAGTGATAGAGCTGGGGTATTTAATGAAAGGAGAGATAACGGGGGCATTTAAAGAAAGGAAATGTGTGTGTGTGTGTGTGTGTGTGTGTGGGGCGGGGGGGTGGGGTTTAAGAACACTGTATGTGCCCTGACCCACATCCCTTCACTAATGATGCCCTGTGGGTTCAGACCCTCATTACATACACACACACACACACACACACACACACACACACACACAAACACACATCCCTCGTCCGCTCCGCGTGGCGCCGATAACCGACCTCCGGGGTCCTGCCGAACAGCACACCAAAACCTGCAGCTACTGAACAGGTGCAGCCCCCCAGAGACGCACACACATACACACTCACACACCAGGCTGCATGTGAGTGTGTATGTGTATGTGTGCTGGAAGTAATGAAGGATGGCAGGTAGAGTGAGAACAGACCAGAACCCCCCCAGACAGGCTAGTGGCAACAACCCTCCCACCATCACCAGCCCCCCAAAAACACCACACACCCCCACCCCTGTATACACATAAACATACTCATAGCATAGAAACACACAGAGTGCTGCGTAAACTTTAGACTATGTTCATCCTCTAGTTTAGTTTTGTCTAGTTTAGCTAATTCTAGTTTTAGTTTAGTCTAGTTTAGTCTAGTTTTACCTTATTCTTGTTGTAGTTTATTCTATATTTACCCTATTCTAGTTTTAGTTCATTCTAGTTCAGTTTAGATTTACCTTATTCTAGTTTTAGTTTAGTCTAGTTTTAATTTATTCTAGTTTGGTTTAGTCTAGTTTTATCTCATTCTAGTTTAAGTTTAGTCTATTTTTAGTTGATTTTGTTTCAGCTGCACAGTAATAGTTGAGACTGACTGCTGTACTGTGAGTTTTTTGAACCCCCAAAGTACAAACAATGTAAATCTAGTCAAATGTAAATGTCTGAAAGGTCGAATTGCAAGGTTTGTTGATTTTCTAAGTGAAAATAGCACATCGTAAAATAACACAAAACCCTGTATCTTCTTTTTTGTATTTTTTCATTTTTTGACATAATTTGAAAAAGGTTAGCAGCCCTTTATAATCTTTCAAAATCTCATGATGAACAGACCAACAGAAAGGGTCCAAAATTACTTGGAAGAAATTATTTATCCATGGACTTTAATGAAAAGTTGAGAATGTTTTTTCCTTCTCCTGTAAAGTTACCTTTTTGGAGATACAAGGTTTTGTTCCAACAGCAGTGAAATATATATATATGTGCGTGTGTGTGTGTGCGTGTGTATGTGTGAGTGTGTATGTGTGAGTGTGCGTGTGTGTGTGCGTGCGTGTGTGTGTGTGTATCTATCCCTCAGGATGTTCAGCACATAAACAGTAATTGTGCATTTAAAGTGTTTTCTGTACGCTTTTAAACAGATCGTTCTTCAAGGGTTCTTTAGTAGTGACAATGGTTCTATATAGAACCATAAACACTCAAAGAAACATGTCATGCTTATATGGTTCTTAGCATGGTGTAGTAGTTCTTCAGATTGATGAAGAATTGTTCTATGAATCACCAAAAAAGGTTATTCTATTGTCACGATGTCAAGCTTGTGTACGACAGCAGAACACTTTTCAGTGCTATGCAAAGGTTCTGTATAGAACCATAGACAACTTTTTAAATGATTATTATTTATTATATATTTTTTCTTCACAGCTGTTGCCGGAATGTGTGAAATCTGATGGATGTTTTTTTACTCAGTCCCGGATCAGACTGCCCAAACATTTGACAAACCCAATCCCACCAACATCCAGAAAAACACTGCAATTACAGTCGTTTATTCCTGCCACTCCACCCTCTGCATCCCACTGTCTTTCCTCCACCATGCCGAAAGAGGAGTGCAAAGTGCCTCCGGGCTGTAAGCAGCACAAGGAGCGGAAGCCCAAGAAGCCGCATTACATCCCGCGTCCCTTTGGCAAGCCGTACAACTACAAATGCTTCCAGTGTCCATTTACCTGCATGGAGAAGTCACACCTGTACAACCACATGAAGTACAGCCTGTGCAAAAACTCCCTTTCTCTGCTTATAGAGTCCGACTGGCCTTATAAGAAAGGCAACCTGCTCCATTCAGAGCACCTGCGGCTCCAGCAGGGGGCGCTGAACTCTCGTAACAGTCCGGCTAAGGAGACGCCAGAAGGGGACACTGTGGCAGAAGATGCTTCCATCCAAGCTCAAAACCTGGACCTCAGCTTCAACGAAGCTGAAGAGACGGAGATGGAAGAGCGGGGCGGCGAGGGAGGAGGGGGCCAATCGGAGGCCGCGGAGACAAGCGTCAACGGTGCGACCAACGATAGTCCGAAGCAGGAGGCGGAGCTTGTGATGGCTGATGTGTTTTCATTGGAGGAGCAGCTGCTCAGAGCGCGGTCAGTAGAAGTGGAGGCCAAACTGCGCCATTACCGACTTTCCAAAACGTGCCTGTCCGGCCCAGCCGCACTTCTGTCCGAACAGTTCCGCCTCCTTAGCAACCAGACGGCCAGTGCCAAGCCGAAGTCGGACACTCTGGCCGCTGGGTCGCTCCCCTGTTACCCTCCCCCTTTGACCACGGGTCATGTTGACTGCTCCGAAGCCCCCGGCCTTAATCTCTCACTGCTGGGGGTGGGATACCCTTTGACCTCTGTCACCCCTGGACTCTTTTCCTACCTTAACCCTGCCCTCAGCGCCGCCAACACAGCCACCGTCACCACAGCGACCGGCCCGGCTCAGATCGGACCCCTGCCCTTCCTGGCGTCGGCGGCCCAGCTCACGCACACTCACACACACTCGGACCGCACGCTGCTGACCTCTCCGAGACTCTACTACCCCTTCCTCTGCGAGCACACCTTCGGTAATCAGCACATCATTCGTTATTGTTATTAATCATCTGGATCTGGGTCTCACACACATTCCACTGTCCCATTACACATACAGTGGAAGGCAAAAGCTTCAACACCACTGCTCATTATTTGGCCCTTTTCTGCCCGTTTTAGTGGACAATTATTAATTTGTCTTTAACATATTGAAAAAAAAACAACCGCTATACCTCACTGTACATACACTATATATACGCATTACTGAAATGCCTAGAAACAACTGGCATGTTAATCATTTATTGTTATTTAATATACAGCAATAATTTACAGAGTATACTGTAGATTCAGATATTACAAGAACCCAAGTGGTAAAGAAATAATACTAGAAACCAAACCACATTTTCAGATGTTTTATTCCATGTTTAAAGTATTTTAGCAACAACAAGAACTGATTGTAATGACCATTACAGTATATGGATAGAATAGAGGATATATAAAGGATATAATTTTATTGGAACTTCATTCTGATATTAATTTTATTAGAACTTCATTCTAGATATTAATTTTTATTAGAAGTTCATTCTGGATGTTAATTTTATTAGAACTTCATTCTGATATTAATTTTATTAGAACTTCATTCTGATAATAATTTTATTAGAACACCATTCAGATATTAATTTTATTTGAACTTCATTCTAATATTAATTTTATTAGACCTTTATTAGAACATTCTGGATGTTGTACAGCTTTCTCTGTCATTGTAGAATCTTTCACAGCTCTGTAAAACTAACATTTCTTAATTTGTATTTACATTTTCATACTGATTTTCAGACATTGCATACAACATGAATATTAGAATAACATTTATTTACAGCTAAATTTGCTTCATATTGATAAAACAGTGAGTCTAAACTTTTAAACAGTGATAGTAATATCAATAATGATTCTTTACTCATCAGGCTCTGGGAGTTGCTGTACACAAAGTCATTCATTTAATTTATATAATTAATTAATTTTCAAATTTCTTAGCCTCTAGTTTCTAATATTTGAACCTACACTGTATATTTTGATCTAATTAATTCATCATTTCTGTTCCCCCTGCAGGAGATCAAGCTAAACCGATGAAGTCCAGCGTGTCTCTAGACACACCTGCCCCCACATACTCACCCAAACTCAACATGTGGAAGGTTCCAGCACTGAGACCCTCAAACCCGCAGACCTCAAACTCAGCCTGGACTTCTCCTGGCCGCTCGTCCACAGACAGGCTGCCGGGCCGCGATGCTAAAGAGCAGGGAGCCAAGAGAGCAGCGGCTGCTGTGGACTCCCACAATGCACCAGTCGAGAAGAAAACACTGCTTTCCTTTCCACTGGACCGGGCCACGCCCACTGCCACCATTACAGCCGACCGACTTCTCCTGCACAGCAGGCAAGAGCAGACGTTATTAATAACGAACCCTCATTAATAAACGTGCAGCCAATCACTTCTTTAATTTACTACTTTAGTTTAAAAACGGGAGCTATGAGGCTAATGTAGCTAACAAGCTAATACCCCACCAATTAGCACGGTGCTAACTGCATGCATAAACCTGCTGCAGTGGTTTCTGACACCCTGTGCCATCACAAGATCGAAGATCTGCCTTATAGGACCGTTCTTCATTCTCCGTTTGGTGGCTTGATTATTTTGCTTTTTGAGATTATTTCACTCTCATAGACGTTTGATTTGGAATCAACTACACAGTTAAAAATGAGGGTTCTTCAAAAGTTCTTTTGTACAGAATAGGGTTCTGTATGGAACCATGAACACTCAAATCCAGAATAATATCCAGAATGAAGATCTAATAAAATTAATATCAGAATGAAGTTCTAATAAACCTTTTGGATGTTAATTTTATTAGAACTTCATTCTGGATTTAAATTTTAGTGGAATTTCATTCTGGATGTAAATTTTATTGGAATTTCATTCTGGGTGTTAATTTTATTAAAATTTCATTCTGGATGTAAATTGTATTGAAATGTAATTCTGGATGTAAATTTTATTGAAATTTCATTCTGGGTGTTAATTTTATTGGAATTTCATTCTGGAAGTAAATTTTATTGGAATTTCATTCTGGATGTAAATTTTATTGGAATTTCATTCTGGAAGTAAATTTTATTAGAACTTCATTCTGGATGTAAATTTTATTAGAACTTCATTCTGGAAGTAAATTTTATTAGAATTTCATTCTGGATGTAAATTTTATTTAAACTTCATTCTGGAAGTAAATTTTATTAGAACTTCATTCTGGAAATAAATTTTATTAGAATTTCATTCTGGAAGTAAATTTTATTGGAATTTCATTCTTTTTGTCCTTGAGAGTTTTAAAGCATCATGTTCCTTCATAACATCTCTACTTTCTTTTGCACTCCTTTCTGTCTTCTTTTTTCCTCTCTTTTGTTCTGCTGTCCATCTCGCAGCCTTAGTTTGCCTGTTTTTCTCACTGTTTCTCTCTTGCTCTGTTTTCCTGTCTGTTTCTCTTCTCTTCTTTCTCTCTTTCTGCAGTCTGCACTCTCAGGCTGGGCTGGACGAGCGCTTCTCCGTCAGCCCCTCCAGCCCTGGCTCCTCCCCCCTCCATGGCTTGGAGAGAGCGAGGGAGCAGGGCGAGGAGAAGGAGCGAGGGACGAACAGAGGGATGGAGAGCTGTGCGGCCGCTCTGCTGCGTGATCTCTCCTCGGCGCTGCAGGAGTACCACCATGCGGAGCGTCAGGCCGCCCTGCAACCTGAACAGCGCCACCTGTGGGCCCACCTGGGTAAAATACGCTCTGAGCTCTCCCACATCCAGCAGGCGCTGGAGCGGACGGCCCGCCAGAGTGACGGACCCTTAGACCTGTCTGTTAAGAAGGATGCGGTTGCCATGACAATCGGGGTGGAAGGCATTAGGCAGCCGGGCATCCTGGGAGACAGGAAGGAAGCGAAAGAGGAGACGTGGTGCTCGGAGACAGACGAGGAAGAGGAAGACAGGGATGAGGGAGAGATGGATGAAGAAGGCAATGAAATGAAAGAGAGGCGCAAGCGTTCCCTGGACGTTCTGATCAAGCTGAACCAGTCGGCAATCTCCATGGTGAAGCCGGGTGCTCCCCTAGTGAAGCCGGGCATTTCCATGGTCAAGTCTGAGGTTCTGCCTGGAGTCGGAGGAGGTCTGGCACTGAGGGCAGCCGAGGCAGAAGCTTTATGGCACAGCAGAACCACAAAGTGTGAAGCAGATTCCAGCGTGCTGCTGTGCTCGAAAACCCCAAACCGCCCATCATCCATCCAGCACCTGGACCCTGTGTGCCCCCCCAGTCCACTGACGGCCACCGATGCCTAACTGCTCCTGCTCTGACCACTTAGCTGCCACTTATGAGTGGAAAAAGAGCCTATGCTTAAATAAGACTACTGCGACTGTAGTGAGGTTCTCCTGAACACAATAAAAGTATTTGCGTCAATCCATGTGAAACCACTGAAGGTCACCCGACTGACCATCTCAGGTTTGCTTAATATTTCACAGATGAATATATTGTGACAAAAAAGTCTCCAAAATGGAAACTTTAGGAGAAGGGAAAACATTTCTTAACTTTGAATGGAAGTTTGTGGAACAAAATTTTCTTTAGGTTGTATATTTTGGTAAATTCTTCATGAGATTTTAAAATTCTGTTAAAAAAAAAAGACGGAATTGGTGGTACACAGCGTTGTTCTGATAGCAGAAATACAATACTGCTTAATATTTTATATATGTTAGAATATATAACTGCTACTGTGCATGAAACATTTGTGCAAAATTTTAAATATTGATTGTGGCCTTAAAATCAGTGCTATTGAAAAAAGTACAAACATCATAACTTTTGAAACATTGATGCTACATGCATAAAATTTTTTCAGGACTTATTCTCTGGTTTAAGCTATTTCATTTAGATTTTACTACCAAAATTTGATGATATAGAGAAAGATGTTTACCATTTTATGTTGTGTTGAATATCTGGGAAAAAAGGTTAATTTTAAAGTTAAAAAAGGTTTATTTTAACCTTGTTGATCTTGACAATGAAGCACAATAAATCTTTAAAATTGTGGCATTCTTCACATCACAGTACTCTTTTTCCTAATTTTTACCAGTGGTATTAGATGTACAGTTATGAAGATTTTTGATTTAGGGAAACAAATTCTGCTTAATTGACTAAAATTAGTATATCAGAGCACATTTCAATGAACAAGATGTAGCAAATGTAGCACATGGAAAATGAAGTTGGTATCATAAGCCAAACTATATTTTTAAATGGTCAAATACACATTTTACAGCACACATATATTTAAAAGAAACAGGAACTACATATATAAGTGCAAAATTTTTTTAATATAGATTTTTAGAAAATAACGAACCAATTTATATTTAAACACACCTTAATCCAAAGAACAATCCCTGGACATTCCATGCATTTGGCACCAAATGTTCAAAAATGATAACATCAAATATTGCACCCTCTTCCACAGCACTGATTTTAAGGCAAAATTGAAGGAAACATCCACATTTTAAACCCCTAAAATCTCAGAAGAAGAATAATAAAGATACAAACCTAACACTTTGCACAGTTTCTTGGGCGTCATGACTTCCTGAAAATATTAAGCAAATGCAAGATGACCAGATGGTCAAATAAAAAAAATCTAAAATCGGATAATTTGGGTAGATTTGTCTTATTGGAATTTATAAACATTTGATAGTTACAGTCTTACCAGTTTTCTGAAGAGTCTGTGTCCATGTCCACTGCTGATGACCTCCTGACCTACACCCCCCCCCCCATGCTGTCCATTACTGATGACTAAAACAGAACTGAACAGAACTTTTAACTTTATTCAGAATCTGAGAGAAACAGACTTCTGATGGAGTTCTAGCAGAGAGGGAGCGAGAGACCATGAACTCCAACCACGACCATACTGTATACCAAAGGAGAACCTCCCAACCACAGGCAGGACGAGGGAAATCAGTCTGTTCAACATATCCAACCTCCAACAGACCACAGGCAAAGAAACAGAAACCCAGTAGAGCTGACTGCCATCGGCCATCCGTTTATTACAGATGACATGGAAATAAGAAACTTTAAAAAGATGTTTAAAATGCATCACTTCTGGCTTCGTTGGTGACATTATTTACATTGTTGTATCAGCATGTTACCGTCTTCCTCACAAATACGTCTCTCAGTAACACAGATCTAATGAAACAACTGCAAAAACAGCAAAAGGCGAGAATTCAGGACGCCAAAGCCAAGCGCCTTACAGATGAGACATCAGAGGGAAGGTTTCCTCTCAGGCCGTCCACACGTGTCCAGATATTTTTGAAAATGTAATTCAGAATCAGAATCAAGCTTTATTATATATTTATTTATAATCCAGCGAGGCTTACACATACATGGAATTTGGTACTGGTTACAGGAGCTCACAGGCCTCCCTGTGAGGATCCTGACCTCCCTGCCACACAGACAGGGCGCTTTCCTTCATGCTTTCAAGGGATTTTTGAAATCCTTCTTGTCCATGTGGCTGAGCAGCTTTTGTGCATGTTCATAGCAGTTTACTGACCACACAGAAATCTGTCTGGTGACTGGGCTGCGTCTGTCTGCTCTGCGGTTTAGAGACTAATTGGGAGTTGATAAGCTGTTTATAATTGAATTTGGCTTTAATTTTCACCAATCTGTAGTGGCATCACAGCGTAATGTTCTTGTAAATGTGGCAAATATTAAAAATACCTCATTCCTGATTCTACAGAAATATGACTGGGTGATTCCCATTAAATCATAACTCCATAATTCAAATGGGAAGAATAACAAGAAAAGCTCAGCTTCTCTGCCTGATCAGGACAGCGTGGACGCTTCAGAGATGGTAGTTTAGCCGCGCCGATAGTGGTAGGTCTTCTTCTGCTTATTTCAGCTTTTATTTTCTGGCAGAGTGTGAGCATTAAATCCGTGTGAAACAGAATTATGGACATCTGAAGCCATGCAGATCACAGCCTACTGTTTTTGTAACATGTGGCCTTTAGGAATATCAAATGTTATAGGGTGTTGTCGCCCCCTACTGGGCTGGCGTGCTCGCGCAAGCGTTTTTGAGTTGGTTCTCGCATGAAAGGAGAGATTTCCGAAAGCACTGCCGGTGCCATATTCTGAAAACGCAAGCACATTTTAAAAAATGTTCAGCTACATGTGGGCGAGGCCTCAGTCATCAATGTGACTGCTTTAAATAATAGTTGAATTATTGTAATTATTCAGGAGTTTACATAGGAATATAATGGATGGAAAGAGAAACAAAAGTCCCACAATGAAGCACTCATCAGATTTCAGAGAAACGGCGGAAAATGACATTTATTTTGTACAGAATGTATTTACAGTGATCTTTAAATGTTTTGCTGTGTTGTGTGGACTCGGTAAAGAGTTTCATTTGCACTGTGTAAATATTCAGCTTCTGTTTACTGCGGGATCTCTACGGCGTGTTTTGATGAAACTGACTCTCACTGATCCTCCATCACTCGCACAGAAACGTCACCTTTTCACCAAAGCGAACGGGAGAAAACTCTCTTCTTCAGTCACTCAACAGAAAAGTGTTGCCGAACCTGTTCATATTATTGTGAATTTGATGTTCATTGCAGAATTTCGAGTGAATAAAACAGTAAAATCTGAAAAAGGTCTTCAGTGAACTGCTTTTTTGGGAGCTTTATTTTAAAGGGCACAGATTTTTCTTGCAGATGTCCACATACAGTGAGGAAAATAAGTATCTGAACACCCTGCGACTTTGCAAGTTCTCCCACTTAGACATCATGGAGGGGTCTGAAATTTTCATCTTAGGTGCACGTCCACTGTGAGAGACATAATCTAAAAAAAAATCCGGAAATCACGATGTATGATTTTTAAATAATTTATTTGTGTGTTACTGCTGCAAATAAGTATTTGAACACCTGTCAATCAGCAAAAATTCTGGCCCTCAAAGAGGCCCCGTTAGTCCGCCTCTAAGAAGTCCACCTCCACTCCACTTATTATTCTAAATTAGAAGCACCTGTTTGAGGTCGTTAGCTGCATAAAGACACCTGTCCACCCCACACAATCAGTAAGACTCCAACTACTAACATGGCTAAGACCAAAGAGCTGTCCAAAGACACCAGAGACAAAATCGTAGACCTCCACAAGGCTGGAAAGGGCTGGAAAAGGCTACGGGGCAATTGCCAAGCAGCTTGGTGAAAAAAGATCAACTGTTGGAGAAATTATTAGAAAATGGAAGAAGCTAAACACGACTGTCAATCTCCCTCGGACTGGGGCTCCATGCAAGATCTCACCTCGTGGCGTATCAATGATCATGAGAAAGGTGAGGAATCAGCCCAGAACAACACGGGAGGAGCTGGTCAATGACCTGAAGAGAGCTGGCACCACTGTTTCCAAGGTTACTGTGGGTAATACACTAAGACGTCATAGTTTAAAGTCATGCATGGCACGGAAGGTTCCCCTGCTTAAATCAGCACACGTCCAGGCCCATCTTCAGTTTGCCCATGACCATTTGGATGATCCAGAGGAGTCATGGGAGAAAGTTCTGTGGTCAGATGAGACCAAAATAAAACTTTTTGGTCTTAATTCCACTCGCCGTGTTTGGAGGACGAAGAATGATGAGTACCATCCCAAAAACACCATCCCTACTGTGAAGCATGGGGGTGGAAGCGTCATGCTTTGGGGGTGTTTTTCTGCACATGGGACAGGACGACTGCACTGTATTAAGGAGAGGATGACCGGGGCCATGCATTGCGAGATTTTGGGGAACAACCTCATTCCATCAGTTAGAGCATTGAAGATGGGTCATGGCTGGGTCTTCCAACATGACAATGACCCAAAGCACACAGCCAGGATAACCAAGGAGTGGCTCCGTAAGAAGCATATCAAGGATCTGGAGTGGCCTAGCCAGTCTCCAGACCTAAACCCTATAGAAAATCTTTGGAGGGAGCTCAAAGTCCATGTTTCTCAGCGACAGCCCAGAAACCTGGTTGATCTGGAGAAGATGTGTGTGGAGGAATGGGCCAAAATCCCTGCTGCAGTGCAAACCTGGTGAACATCTACAGGAAACGTTTGACCTCTGTAATTTCAAACAAAGGCTACTGTACCAAATATTAACATTGATTTTCACAGGTGTTCAAATACTTATTTGCAGCAGTAACACACAAATAAATTATTAAAAATGATACACTGTGATTTCCGTATTTTTTTTAGATTATGTCTCTCACAGTGGACGTGCACCCAAGATGAAAATTTCAGACCCCTCTGTGATTTCTAAGTGGGAGAACTTGCAAAGTCGTAGGGTGTTCAGATACTTATTTTCCTCACTGCATGTTTATGGATTTTTTTATGTACCAAAAATAATTCACTTTAAATGACCTCTCTTCCTCCCTTACAGTTACACAGGCTGTTTTTGTTACGTTTAAGACTCCCATGTGTAAATGAGCTGTGTTGTGATTGGCTGCCTCATTGAGAAAGTAGTCCAGGTTGAAACAGTTCAGTGTGAATAGGTGGAGCTGAACTATTATAGACTGAACAGAATATATATATATATATATATGTGTGTGTGTGTGTGTGTGTGTGTGTGTGTGTGTGTGTGTGTGTGTGTGTGTGTGTGTGTATATATCGCTGCTGTCGGACCAAAACCTCATATATCCAAAATAATAACTGCAGGAGAAGGAAAAAAAACTACTTTAATTTTAATGTAAGTCAAGGGAACCAGAATTTTTTCCAAGTAATTTTGGGCTGTTTCTTCTGCTTCATTCATCTTGGAATTTGCATGCAATATAAAGGACAGTAGGCATTTCAAAATATGAAAAAAATGGAGATACAAGGTTTCGACAGCAGGAAGATGTATAGCAGTGGGTTATTTCCCTGTGACATTACAAAAACAGTGAATTCAAAGTGGGCTGTTTTGCAGCTTAGCGTTCATAAATAGACTGCAGGGAGTGGGGAGCGAATGATATGCTCTGAAACTTTAGTGGTGCTTATATACTATATCAAACCCTCTTATTCGCAAAATAAGGAAGAAATTTTAAAAAGGTCCAACAAAAGTGGTTTAAACACCTGAAGGATTTTAGTGCTGACGCAACAAGGGGATAAAATCTACAGGGTTTGTCCTCTCAAGCTAGTGCCAATTAATATTGGCACGTGACGTTGTCCTCTGAATAAACCTGATTAGGCTCGAATGTGGCGCCAAGCAACAAACAGAACTTTCGTTGGAGAACCCTGGTGTTCCCAAACTTTTGATGTGCGGTCTGTATCGGTAACTACTGTGGAAAAAAAGCTGATTTTTTGCCCCGTCAGTGGCCGAGGGAGGTTTTTTAAAGCCTCTGCATTAGCTGTATCTGTATCTATGGGGACAGATTTGTCGGGGAGGTCGAGCCTCAGGTCAGGAGGCCTCAGACGCGGCCGTCGCCGGGAAACGGTTGCTGGTGGTAACGTGGTTCACCTTAATGGAAGTCGACGGGGTTTTTTTTGTCTTGCTGTGGGTTTATGGGATGTGTAATGACGTTGTGCCCCGCTCCATTAAAGGTGAAGCCCCTCTCACGGCCGTACCTGAACAGAGGTCACCCTCAGGGGTCACGGGGAAAGGTCAGGAAAGGGCCGACGCACCTGCACTCTAAAGGTCACCTGCCAGGCTCTAAAGGCCAAAAACCACAGTTGAAAATCTTTCCGCTCTAACGGATTCTGATCACAACCTCAGTAGCCATGACAAATAAATCAGCATTCTGTCATATTAAAAACAGGGTCTGAGCAAAACCTGGAGATGAATGTAATTCCATAGATGAATAGACGCCCAGAACCAACTTTCATGCTTTTTCTGCATTCTTAGACCTTAAAACTCCAACCCAGAGTTCAAGATACCACAATGTTCAGGACATAGGGCTTCACAGGTGTTTGTGATTACTCAGGTGTGTTTAATTGCTTCATTAGTGCTGGTATAAGAGACCTTTCACCTTCTAGTCTTGAGTCTAGACATTTGGTTGGAACCTGCTTTTGCCATTTATCAACATGAGGACCAGAGTTGTACCAAGGAAAGTCAAGGAAACCGTTAAGGCTGAGAAACACAAATTAAACGGCCAAACCTTAGACTTACCAACATGGGACATTATCAAGAAGACCGCGAGACATGGTGTGCTTAGGAACCATAATGGGGCTGGTAGGCCAAGGAGGATCTCCACAGCTGATGACTGAATAATTCTCACCATAATAAAGAAAAAAACCCATACACCTTTATGACAGATCAGAAATGATTACTGTCCACAGAGGACTACATGAACAGGGATACAGAGGCTACACGGCAAGCAGCAAAGCACAAGTCAGCTACAGAAAAAATGGTTATAGTTTGCTAAAAAAGTACTTAAAAGACCTTGTAGGGTTCTACCAGAAAGACCCAAGAGGCCAGCGTGAAGACAAGACTTTCAATCCTTGATAGGATTTTACAATTTGAAACATGACAATTATTGGGAAACATTATTTGCCATGGACCCCATGACTGGCCCAGGTCTTGGAGTATCTGGACCCTCGCAGATCCTGCCATCGCTCCACCAAGGGTGGAGCCTACTCCCAGGGCAACCAGGTGGGGACCAAAGCGGTGGCAGCAGGGAGGAAGGAGGGGAACATTAAAAAGTTGGCACCTGAAAGCAGCAAAACCAGCTCGTCAGTCAAGTCATTTTAAAGACAGGTGGTGGCCAGAGTAACGAGTGATGTAGCTTTGGAGCCTCCCAGGTAGAACTAAAGCTTTTATTTCTGGAAAAGGCTCTTGGGGACAGTCGAGAGGGAGATAAACTTCTGTCTGATTGATGGCGAGGACAAAGCATGGAGGCGAAAAGGAACTGGCCAAGATCCGAAGCATAGCACCTCATCAGTGAAACATGGTGGTGGGAGTGTTACGGCCTGGAACTGTATGGCTTCCACAGGCATCTTCAGAGATGAGGTGAGTGATGATGGCAGTGGCAAAATGAATTCTGAGGTGTGTAGAAACATCTTATCAGATCAAGTTTAGGAAAAAGCCTCCAAACTTTTGGGATGGTGCTTCGTCCTACAGCAAGACAATGATCACAAACAAGCGACTCATGTTTGCACAGAACGCTAGTTTGACAGAAGGCGGTTTGTCCAGTTTAGGGCTGGACAGTGCTGCATTGATTATCGTCTGCATTCAACAGTGAAGCATGGTGGAGGTTCCCTGCAGCTTTGGAGCTGAATTTCTGCAAACAGAGCTGGTGATTTGATTAAAATCTATATTTTAATATTTGATTCATTCTCAGCACTGCAGTAACGCTGACATGGTGGTGGTGTGTTAGTGTGTGTTGCGCTGGTATGAGTGGATCAGACACAGCAGTGCTGCTGGAGTTTTTAAATACTGTCCACTCACTGTCCACTCTACTAGACATTCCTACCTCGTCGGTCCACCTTGTAGATGTAAAGTCAGAGGCGACAGCTCATCTGCTGCTGCACAGTTTGAGTTGGTCATCCTCTAGTCCTTCATCAGTGGCCACAGGACGCTGCTGGCTGGATAATTTTGGTGGACTATTCTCAGTCCAGCAGCGACACTGAGGTGTTTGAAAACTCCAGCAGCACTGCTGTGTCTGATCTGCTCAGACCAGCACAACACACACACTAACACACCACCACCACGTCAGTGTTACTGCAGTGCTGAGAATGACCCACCACCCAAACAGTACCTGCTCTGTGAGGGTCCATGGGGGTCCTGACCACTGAAGAACAGGGTAACAGAGTATCAGAGAAACAGATGGACTACAGTCTGTAACTGTAGAACTACAGAGTGCAGCTATACAGTAAGTGGAGCTGATAAAGTGGATATAGATAATTATCATTTCACAAGAGACAAAACACCTCAGCTTATTTATTTATTTATTTATTTATTTATTTATTTATTTATTAGCTTTTTGCACAATTGATAGTTTGAAAATATCTTAACTCTGTCCAGATTTCAGAATGAATAAACTGGATACCAGTAGCGCAAAATTACTTGGAATAAAATGTTTTATCATTTAATTCTATTAAAAGTAAACAACAAAAAAAACCTACAATGGAAAAAATCCCAAATTTATTTTTATTTATTTTATTTTATTTTTTACAATAATGCTATACACATGCCATAAAACTACATGGAGCGTGAAACGTTGGTTGAGCTGGACGTCTGGGTGGTTTTTCTACCGTCTTAGTTCCGTTTTTTCACTACATGTTTAGCCGTAGCTTTTCCCTGTGCACTCCCACCCGAATCGAGCCCTGCAGACGGGTCAGTCTGCCCCTAGATGGTCAGTTCGGACAGCTCTGGACCAGATGCCCTTACAGGTTACCGTGACGACGACAGCTACCCGTCCGACTCTGTTTCTTCTTCTTCTATAGGTGATGTCACTTCCTATTAACGTCCTAATTACATCCTTAAACAGTCCTACAGCGACCTAATGACCCTCTGCCTCCTGAGCGGTGAACGCCGTCAGACACACAGGGAGATTTTCAGAGGAGAACCTTTAAAAAAAAGCTGTATATAAAGAGAAAAGTCTTAAATTTATACACAAACATTTATACACATATTTCTACACACTTACATTTATATATTTATACGCACACAAATATACACATGTATTTATACACACTCATATGTATATAAACACATATATACATTTACATTTATATAAGTAAGCATCAATTTACTTGCACATTTATTCATTTTATATGTTTTATATATGTAGTATATATTTATAAATGTATATGTATGCACACAATTTATACACCTTTATACAATTTTATAGACTCACACACGTATACATTTCTATAAGTAAACATCAAATGGTTACTTATATGCATGCATTATATATGTTTATATTATTATTATTATAAGAATTATATTACATGTGTTATATATATATATATATATATATATATATATATATATATATATAAACAAGCATTTATTAACTTATTAATTTTATACTCAAATGTATATTCATGTCATCTTTATACAGTGATACATTATAAATGTTTACCTGTTTTATTTTTTTCCTCTTCATCATTGTCTTTTCTTTTTTTTCTCTCCTCTCCTCGTTTAATTCTTTATTCAGCTCTGCTGTTGTTCCTTCAGTCTTTCTGGATCAGAATCAGAGTCAAATCCTTACACACACACCGACACACACACACACTCGCACACACACACACCCGCACGCACTCACACACACACACTCACGCACACACACTCTTATGCACCGGAGTGCTGTGAAATGTACAATTAAATTCCTTAATAAAAATGAATTAACACTAATTAATTAATTAACACTAACCTTAATTTTTTTAAAACAATTAGAAAAAATAAATGTTATTGTATATTATTTTTTCTCTTTTATGCTCATTATAGAATCATTGCAGGAGATTCATTAAGGGAATCTTACGTTTTGCCTCTATATTATATTATACATAACTGCGTGTATATATTGTATATAGTGTATAAATCCTCGCTGTCATTCTTATATCTCCAATTTTTGTTATATCTCCGATCTTTCTTTTTCCCCCATAATTTGAAATGTGCTATTTAAAACATTTCATGATGAATGGACCAATATTAATGTCCAGAATTACTTGGAAAGACACGCAGTTACTTCTCCTATAAAGTTGCCCATGTTGAAGATGTATACACACACACACACACACACACACACACTGTGTGTGTGTGTGTGTGTGTGTGTGTGTGTGTGTGTGTGTGTGTGTGTGTGTATGAGTGTGTGTGTGTGTGTGTGTGTGTGTGTGTGTGTATGAGTGTGTGTGTATGAGTGTGTGTGTGTGTGTGTGTGTGTGTGTGTGTGTGTGTGTGTGTGTGTGTGTGTGTGTGTGTGTGTTTTCAGTCCTGCTGGCTGCTCCCGTTTATATTTGGTTGTTTTGTTTGATTTTTGCTGTTTGTCAATGCTTTTCCCATCAAAGTAACCAACACACACACATTCATCTAAAAAATCCACTATTATCTACAGTGTAGACAGTGTCCAAAATACATTGTAGATCATTGTAAATTCCCAGATTCCCCTGGATTTCAGTAAATAACCTGTAGTGACACTTCAAATTCCTATAATGGAAGAACGCGTCTTTTACAGTAGTGACCGCAAGAGGGCAGCACCGCAACATACAGGAATACAAGTCGGACCTGTATCCTCCTCAGCAGCCAGTCAGGAATGTTACTCACAGCGTTTTACCGTCTTTATATGCATTTTATCATTTATTGTGATGTCATACAGAAGTTGACATTCCCCATTTAGACAAGAAACACATCTACACTGTCTCACACACTGTCTCACACACTGTCTCACAGTCCAGATGACTTTTTAATGGTGAAGACTGAGCACGTAATTACTGGAGCTGAGTAGAGGAACCCAAAACCAAACGGCACGGTGGCGTGGTGGGTGGCGCTGTCGCCTCACAGCGAAGAGGGCCTGGGTTCGATTCCCCGGCCGGGCGGCAGGGATCCTCTCTGTGTGGAGTCTGCATGTTCTCCCCGTGTCTGCGTGGGTTTCCTCCGGGTTCTCCGGTTTCCTCCCACAGTCCAAAGACATGCAGTCAGGCCGATTGGACTTGCTAAACTGCCCCTAGGTGTGAGTGACTGTCTGTGTCTGTCTGTCTGCCCTGCGATGGACTGGCGACCTGTCCAGGGTGTATACTGCCTTCTGCCCGAAGACTGCTGGGATAGACTCCAGCATCCCCCTGTGACCCTGACGGAGAAGTGGCTTAGAAAATGGACGGATGGATGTTTCACAGTGCGCTGCACTACAGTCCACAGCATGCACCGCAACATAACGTGTGCCCTGATCCCCTCCCCAACAGCAGTCTAAGGGTTAAAAATCCAATTTATATATATATTTATATATTTTATATTTATATTTATATATTCAGACCATGACAGACGCTGGATTTAGTACTTTACACTGGTAACAATTTGGATGGTCCTTTAATGAAAATTTTCATTATCAATTAAATTTGACTCAGACGACAAGACAAGCTTCCATTGAGAAATCAATCCATTTCAGATGAGCTCAAGCCCAGAGAAGTGGGCGGCGTTTCTGGATGTTGTTAACGTGTGACTTCCACTGCGGATGTAGTGACGGACGGTGGTTATTGATAACGGCTTGTCAAATTATTCCTGAGCTCATGTGGTGGTCTTCATCACAGAAACATGCTGGTATTAACGCAGTGCCGTCTGAGGGGTCGAAGGTCACAGGCATTCAGGTGTTGTTTTTGGCCTTTTCCTTTTCACTCAGAGATTTCTCTGGATTCTCTCTGGAATATGTTGATTACATGTGCACCATAGAGAGTGAAATTCCTAAAACGCTTGCAAACCCTGGATGAGGAAAACTGTTTTAGAATGTTGGATTTTCCACTGACACAATTTTGTTGCCTTGATCCAGCTTCGTTCATAAAGGACACGGCTTTTCCTGGATGTTCCTTTCATATCCAGGGATGATTACATCACCTGTTTAAACTGACCCCATCTCAACTTTTTTGCATTGTGTCTATGGGGCATCAATTTCAGTTTCAGCAAATATATACAAAAAAACAATTAAAGTACAACATTAAATATCTTGTCTCTGTACTGTTTTTGGTTAAATACAGATCAAAGTAGATTTCGGAATTATTATTTAATTATACCTACTGTCCCAACTTTTTTCGGAATAGGCTTAATGCATAAAACGACTACTTAGAGTAAATATTAGTTTTATATCAGTAGTTAGTATTTATTCTAACATTAGTATTTGTCTGAAAAATAAATGCTTACCACCCAATAAAATATAGTTTGTTCCTAAAGGTTCCTAAAACTTGTATAGACGTATATATATTGTTGTGAAATAAATTATGCTAATAAAAAAGTAAATTACAGAGACAGACAGACATGGCGATAGATAGATAGATAGATAGATAGATAGATAGATAGATAGATAGATAGATAGATAGATAGATAGATAGATAGATAGATAGATAGATGCTGAAATGTGTTCATAGAGAAATTGAACACTTAATTGAAATAAATTTATTAGGACAATTATTTCACTTTTTTAAAATGTCACTTAAATTCTGTTTCTGAATATATTATTAAAGTATTACATGTTTCTAAAAACATGAAGGTTTACATATTTTAAAAATATGATTAAATGACTTTACACATTTCTATGTCACTCAATTCTTAAACATTTCCATTAGTAATGAGTGAACATGCGGCAGATGAGTCGCATGATGGAGGTTTAAACTGAATCATTTCTGACTGAACTGGATAATTTAAGCAAATCCACTGAGCACACACACCTACAAAGAGCAACACTTAGAAAAAACCTCAGTCTCACACACTGTCTCACAGTCCAGATGACTTTTTAATGGTGAAGACTGAGCACGTAATTACTGGAGCTGAGTAGAGGAACCCAAAACCAAACGGCACGGTGGCGTGGTGGGTGGCGCTGTCGCCTCACAGCGAAGAGGGCCTGGGTTCGATTCCCCGGCCGGGCGGCAGGGATCCTCTCTGTGTGGAGTCTGCATGTTCTCCCCGTGTCTGCGTGGGTTTCCTCCGGGTTCTCCGGTTTCCTCCCACAGTCCAAAGACATGCAGTCAGGCCGATTGGACTTGCTAAACTGCCCCTAGGTGTGAGTGACTGTCTGTGTCTGTCTGTCTGCCCTGCGATGGACTGGCGACCTGTCCAGGGTGTATACTGCCTTCTGCCCGAAGACTGCTGGGATAGACTCCAGCATCCCCCTGTGACCCTGACGGAGAAGTGGCTTAGAAAATGGACGGATGGATGTTTCACAGTGCGCTGCACTACAGTCCACAGCATGCACCGCAACATAACGTGTGCCCTGATCCCCTCCCCAACAGCAGTCTAAGGGTTAAAAATCCAATTTATATATATATTTAAATTGCTGCTGTTTGAAGAAAACCTCGTATCTCCTAAATGGTGACTTGAGAAGGAAAAAACCTACTTTACTTTTAATGTAAGTCAATGGAACCAGACGTCTTTGCAAGGCTTTTTTGGCCGTTTCTTTTGGTCCATTTTACACACAATGTAAAGAAGAAGAGGAATTTTGAAACTCTGTCAAAACTGAAAAAAGTATGTGGTGTGTGTGTGTGCGTGTGTGTGTGTGTGTGGGTGTGTGCATGCGCACATTAATATATATATATATATATAATATGCACAATTTCAGTGTATTTTGAGTAAACAATGTGTTTTCTGGGGCCCACAGATTTGTTGAGATTTTTTATTGTGGCCCTTTTAGTGACTTAGTTAACATCCAGCATTTCTCAGTGAAGAAACGAAAGATTGTTGGGCTCTGTCCTGTTTTTGGATCCTTCTGGTCTAAACTAAGAGACGAAAGCTCAACAGCGAGAAGTGATCAACAGTAAAGCAGAACCGCAGCTGAACCAGCACAGCAGAATCACATCAAACCCAGAAAAGAGAAAAAAGAGGAAAACTGAGGAAATATGACTTCACTTACTAATTTACTTGAGTATGTAAAAAGAATAAATCCAAGTGAAATGCACTTGAGCAGACACTGTAACTGGTTGAAAGGATTCCTGAGGAGTAGAAATGTTGGTGGCTGGTGCCCTCTAGTGGACAGTGAGTGAGGCACTAACAGTGAACAGTTAAAATAACAACATTCTTTGTGTTTTTCAAATTGTTTTGTCTTTGCCATCAGTCTATATGTATATTCTGCATGCAGTACCATGAAAAAGGCACTTGAGCGTATTACGTAAAGACATTTGTTCTGGCAATAAGTGTGATTTGGTTTGTAAAAATCACTATATATCTTTAGACTAAATACAAATAAACAGAGCAAAAAGAAAACAACTATTTAAAAATCCTATTTTGTGAGCTAATTTGAAGAACAGAGGTTTAGATTTCAGTTTTCTCTTTGATGCCCCAAGATATTACATGGATTTAATGAAGTGCATCAGCACCACACCTTTTAAATTAATGAAGCATTAATTACATAAATCAAGTATTGATTAGCAACTCCAGTTAAGGCTGGACTGTCAGGAGGAGATGTTTGAAAGTGGCCTAAAGGCAGAATATGTCGCCCCAAAATGTGTTTAGTGTTGCTTTCACGGTTGTACAAATTACCCACTAATACTCCTTACCACCCACCCTGCCCCCCCCCCACACACACCCACACACACCACACACACCACACACACACAGACCATGACAGACGCTGGATTTAGTACTTTACACTGGTAACAATTTGGATGGTCCTTTAATGAAAATTTTCATTATCAATTAAATTTGACTCAGACGACAAGACAAGCTTCCATTGAGAAATCAATCCATTTCAGATGAGCTCAAGCCCAGAGAAGTGGGCGGCGTTTCTGGATGTTGTTAACGTGTGACTCCCACTGCGGATGTAGTGACGGACGGTGGTTATTGATAACGGCTTGTCAAATTATTCCTGAGCTCATGTGGTGGTCTTCATCACAGAAACATGCTGGTATTAACGCAGTGCCGTCTGAGGGGTCGAAGGTCACAGGCATTCAGGTGTTGTTTTTGGCCTTTTCCTTTTCACTCAGAGATTTCTCTGGATTCTCTCTGGAATATGTTGATTACATGTGCACCATAGAGAGTGAAATTCCTAAAACGCTTGCAAACCCTGGATGAGGAAAACTGTTTTAGAATGTTGGATTTTCCACTGACACAATTTTGTTGCCTTGATCCAGCTTCGTTCATAAAGGACACGGCTTTTCCTGGATGTTCCTTTCATATCCAGGGATGATTACATCACCTGTTTAAACTGACCCCACCTCAACTTTTTTGCATTGTGTCTATGGGGCATCAATTTCAGTTTCAGCAAATATATACAAAAAAACAATTAAAGTACAACATTAAATATCTTGTCTCTGTACTGTTTTTGGTTAAATACAGATCAAAGTAGATTTCGGAATAATTATTTAATTATACCTACTGTCCCAACTTTTTTCGGAATAGGCTTAATGCATAAAACGACTACTTAGAGTAAATATTAGTTTTATATCAGTAGTTAGTATTTATTCTAACATTAGTATTTGTCTGAAAAATAAATGCTTACCACCCAATAAAATATAGTTTGTTCCTAAAGGTTCCTAAAACTTGTATAGACGTATATATATTGTTGTGAAATAAATTATGCTAATAAAAAAGTAAATTACAGAGACAGACAGACATGGCGATAGATAGATAGATAGATAGATAGATAGATAGATAGATAGATAGATAGATAGATAGATAGATAGATAGATGCTGAAATGTGTTCATAGAGAAATTGAACACTTAATTGAAATAAATTTATTAGGACAATTATTTCACTTTTTTAAAATGTCACTTAAATTCTGTTTCTGAATATATTATTAAAGTATTACATGTTTCTAAAAACATGAAGGTTTACATATTTTAAAAATATGATTAAATGACTTTACACATTTCTATGTCACTCAATTCTTAAACATTTCCATTAGTAATGAGTGAACATGCGGCAGATGAGTCGCATGATGGAGGTTTAAACTGAATCATTTCTGACTGAACTGGATAATTTAAGCAAATCCACTGAGCACACACACCTACAAAGAGCAACACTTAGTGTGTGTGTGTGTGTGTGTGTGTGTGTGTGTGTGTGTGTGTGTGTGTGTGTGTGTGTGTGCGCGTGTGTGTGTGCGTGTGTAGCAGCACCTCAGTGAACAAACACTGATTATCATCAACAAAGTGTCCATGTAGCTTCTCTATGTGTCTGTCATGAACAAAACTGAGGTTCAGGATTAAAGCTAATCTTCAGGGTAAACAGACTGAGTCTCCTCACAGAGAAACCTTCCCAGCTGTGTTTACCAGACCTAACACCCCACACGCTAAAGCCCCACCACACGCTAAAGCCCCAAACCACCCCGCACTAACACACCCCACCACACGCTGAAGCCCCAAACCACCCCGCACTAACACACCACCACACGCTAAAGCCCCAAACCACCCCGCACTAACACACCACCACACGCTAAAGCCCCAAACCAGCCCACACTAACACACCACCACACGCTAAAGCCCCAAACCACCCTGCACTAACACACCACCACACGCTAAAGCCCCAAACCAGCCCACACTAACACACCACCACACGCTAAAGCCCCAAACCAGCCCAACACAACGTTTCAACTGCTACATTCAGAGGATTGTGAAGAGGCTGTCAGGGCCACAGGCTGTGTTACATGATGCTGTTTTTAGGGAATGTCATCCAGCCTTTAGGAAAAACATTCCGAGAGAAAAAAAAAAGAAATCTTGAAACCTGACGACGTTAACAGAACATGTGCGTAATGTTCTCTGAACACTTTCCTCGCTGGGTCGTTTCCATTCTGGCCCATTTCTCTCGGCAAGCAGTCTGGCTTCACGTCAGGAGATTGGCCAGGACACGCAAGCACCTTCACCTTCTTTAGAAACCAGCCTAGAGTTCTTTTAGCTGTACGTCGAAGCTGTTGTCTTGTTGAAACATCCGTCTTCTCCACAGATTCAGTTTCTTGGCCGACGAGATTAAATTCTCCTCTAATATCTCCAGGTACGCTGCTCTACTCATGTTTCCTTTAATGCTGTGTAATGCCTCAGAGTTTCAGCCCCATATCATGATGCTCCCACCTTCATGCTTCACTGTAGCTTTGGTGTGGGATCATCTGCGCAGCTCTTCGTTCTCCAAACATGACAAGCTGAATTATTACAACTGTAAGTTTTATTCTTTGCAATGTCTTTCCACTCAGCGATTGTGTACTAAATGTAGTGACTGTAGAGAGTTCACTTTTGCATAGGACTGTATTTTGGGTCATTTGGTCAGGATGTATAAATGTGAGGCAAACATAATTACAGAAAAAGCGCTGTTTTAATGTTATTTGCGGTCATTTACTGTTTCTTTTGGAATATGTTAAAGACCCACGACTGGACAATTAAAACAGCCGTCGTATCTCAGACTGAGAACCAAGAAAACCAAATATTATGTAAACATGTATTATACAGGGTGATTCAAAAAGATTCATCCGATTTCAAAGCCATGTTTTTCCAACTGTGAGGCGCCGAGGAACCAATCACAGTCCAGTTGTAAGAGGGGGTCATAGAGTTTCTGACTGGCTCCTTCAGTCTGAGAGGAGCTGTGACCCCTGAGCAGAACGTTCTGCGTTCTCCACGTCAATAAGAGTGAATCCGTCTTAACTGAGCAGCCTGATTTTCATCAGCAGTGAAGCTCCAGCAGCTCAGAGCGTTCGGCGCTGGTTCCACAGCACTGGAAGATCTCCGAAATCCCACTGAAAGAGCCGTGAGAGCAGCGACGCCCGACACGCTCAGTCCAGTCTGGGATGAGTTTGACTGTGGTGTTGATGTCGTCTGTCCAGCTGGAGGAGGTTCAGACTGAGACCTTGTAGAACTACATAATAAACTTTATGCTCATTTACACCGTTTACAGCTCACTGCACTGATCTGTGATTTACAGGAGAAATCAATCATTTCTGAAATTGGATGAATGTTTTGAATCACTCTGTACATAATAAATAAACCAAAATGAAGAAAATACAGCAGTGAGCGCTGAGCCTGATCACACCATGACAAAACCAAACAAACAGGCAGAAAGTCTTTAGGTGAAGCATGACATTCCAGTGAGCTTCGTTTCCTTCCTGAAAAGTAAATGGAGCACAGAGAGCTTCACCACCTCATTCAGGAGCTGAAGCTTCCAGAGTATTCGGACACAGCGGCTGTCCGAGTTTGAGCCCCACCTGAGTTTTGCCTGTTTGAGCGGATTTTAGAGATGCTAACACCATCTGGGATGAAGCGCAGGGCAAACGAATCCTGTCGCTGGTGAAAGTTCACAAATATCCAATACCGGAAGGCTCATGTTTGCTGCGCAGGATATTATCAGTTATCATGACTGAATTCATCTACTGTCATCTGGAAATCCTGCAGAAATAAAGCAAATGTGGTGTTAAAAGGCCTTTCAGGCATCTCATGTCCGAGAGAGCAAGTAGAGCCATTAGTTGTAGGCTAAACAAATACGTACCTAAACCTGAACTGAGCCAGAGCTTTAATTTCTACAATATTTAATCTTCAGTAAGACTTTACAATTTGAAGTATAACCATTTTTGAGAATTAAGGCGTCTGTGGCGTAGGCCTTGTCATTGAGACTCTTGTGGATCCTGGTGGATAGGGATGGCGGGGACAACTGGCCAGGGGCCAAACTGGTGGTGGAGAGGAGGAAGGGGGGGGACATCAAACCGTTGTCACCTGTAAGCAGCAGGGCAGGTATGTAGGTCGACTCATTTTAAAGACAGGTGGTGGCCAGAGATTGGTCAGACTAATGAATGATGGAGTTCCTGGACATCCTGGACTTCCATTCCAAGCTAAGCTTCCATTTCAGCATCCTGCACTTGGTAGCTGCCAAACAACCTCAGCTGAATTAGAAATGTTTGGTTATTGATTAGTGTTTATTGTATTTAATTATATTGTAAAAGCAAGCAAAATTATAAACACAGACTACACTGATTGTTGTCTTATGCTTCTTCTGCCTTGATCGGGTGTCCACTGCTTGCCAGCCTTCTGGACCGGTCTGACCATCGCACAGCGTCTCGCTGTACAACGCTGTGCAAACCTCACCTGCATGAACTGATGAACCTGATGCTGCACAGACTTAAACTATCTAATCATAACTTCCGCTTCACCTGTTTGTCCTTCTTTCTGTATTTTAATATTTTGTACTAACACTATCTGATGTCGTTAACCCACGGATGGGTTAAATGCGGAGGTGGAATTTCCCCGTTTGTGGGATTAATAAAGTATCACTTAATGTTTCCTTGGCACTGTTGCCATTGGCGACGCTCATGGGGGCTCGGACCTGGATCGGTTGGGTGGGCGGCGAGGTAGAAAAGGTTGTGAACCACTGTAGTAACAGCTTTTTATTGGGTTACTACCCCATCACTGCTGCTGACCACAGTAGGAATGTGCATTGATGAGCAATTAGCACCGCAGTGGTCAGTGCGGAAGTCCAGAGAGGCCATGAGGTGGCTATCATTTTCCGGAAAATCTGGAAATCATGACATGATTGTCTTTCTCGAGATCACAACTTGTCTTGAGATCTCAAGATAACAGTCCAGAAGATTAGAACCACCTCACGGCCACCCTAGATGTCTGTACTGATCAGCCATTAATGCGGCCAGTTTATAAATAGCAGTGTTTAAAACGAGATCAAATATTGTTTATTCACTGTGTGTGTGTTTGTGTGTGTGTGTGTGTGTGTGTGTGTGTGTGGTATTTCCTGAGGAAGAATGGTGTAATCCACACCCAAGTCACCTAGAATCATCTGTAGGGTGAACATACACTCCAACACGCCCACACACACCTGTTTCCTGTGTGAGGGAAGTGTGTAAAAACTCCTAGCCCTGGGGACACACTTTATACACACACACACACACACACACACACACACACACATTCACATCAAAGGAGTGAGTGTAATTCACACTAATGAGGGCAGAATTCCCTCCAAAAACCCTAACATATCCCCCACACACTCCAACCCCCCAACACAGCAGCAGAGCTAATTAAATATCACTCTGGATGTTAATTTTATTAGAACTTCATTCTGGATGTTAATTTTAGTAGAACTTCATTCTGGATGTTAATTTTATTAGAACTTCACTCTGGATGTTAATTTTATTAGAACTTCATTCTGGATGTTAATTTTAGTAGAACTTCATTCTGGATGTTAATTTTATTAGAACTTCATTCTGGATGTTAATTTTAGTAGAACTTCATTCTGGATGTTAATTTTATTAGAACTTCACTCTGGATGTTAATTTTAGTAGAACTTCATTCTGGATGTTAATTTTATTAGAACTTCATTCTGGATGTTAATTTTATTAGAACTTCACTCTGGATGTTAATTTTATTAGAACTTCATTCTGGATGTTAATTTTATTAGAACTTCATTCTGGATGTTAATTTTAGTAGAACTTCATTCTGGATGTTAATTTTATTAGAACTTCACTCTGGATGTTAATTTTATTAGAACTTCACTCTGGATGTTAATTTTATTAGAACTTCATTCTGGATGTTAATTTTAGTAGAACTTCACTCTGGATGTTAATTTTATTAGAACTTCACTCTGGATGTTAATTTTATTAGAACTTCATTCTGGATGTTAATTTTGTTAGAACTTCATTCTGGATGTTAATTTTATTAGAACTTCACTCTGGATGTTAATTTTATTAGAACTTCATTCTGGATGTTAATTTTATTAGAACTTCATTCTGGATGTTAATTTTAGTAGAACTTCATTCTGGATGTTAATTTTATTAGAACTTCACTCTGGATGTTAATTTTATTAGAACTTCATTCTGGATGTTAATTTTAGTAGAACTTCATTCTGGATGTTAATTTTATTAGAACTTCACTCTGGATGTTAATTTTATTAGAACTTCACTCTGGATGTTAATTTTATTAGAACTTCATTCTGGATGTTAATTTTAGTAGAACTTCACTCTGGATGTTAATTTTAGTAGAACTTCACTCTGGATGTTAATTTTAGTAGAACTTCACTCTGGATGTTAATTTTATTAGAACTTCATTCTGGATGTTAATTTTATTAGAACTTCACTCTGGATGTTAATTTTATTAGAACTTCATTCTGGATGTT
>NC_051213.1:3196007-3211007 GCF_015220715.1 Pygocentrus nattereri
AGTCACTGGTGTTACTGATCGTCATTGGTGTTACTGATCATCACAGGTGTTACTGATCGTCATTGGTGTTACTGATCATCACTGGTGTTACTGATCGTCACTGGTGTTACTGATCATCATTGGTGTTACTGATCATCACTGGTGTTACTGATCGTCATTGGTGTTACTGATCGTCACTGGTGTTACTGATCATCATTGGTGTTACTGATCGCCACAGGTGTTACTGATCGTCACTGGTGTTACTGATCGTCATTGGTGTTACTGATCATCACTGGTGTTACTGATCATCATTGGTGTTACTGATCGTCACAGGTGTTACTGATCGTCACTGGTGTTACTGATCATCACTGGTGTTACTGATCATCATTGGTGTTACTGATCATCACTGGTGTTACTGATCGTCACTGGTGTTACTGATCGTCATTGGTGTTACTGATCATCACTGGTGTTACTGATCGTCATTGGTGTTACTGATCGTCACTGGTGTTACTGATCATCATTGGTGTTACTGATCGTCACAGGTGTTACTGATCGTCACTGGTGTTACTGATCATCACTGGTGTTACTGATCATCATTGGTGTTACTGATCGTCACTGGTGTTACTGATCATCACTGGTGTTACTGATCATCATTGGTGTTACTGATCATCACTGGTGTTACTGATCGTCACTGGTGTTACTGATCGTCATTGGTGTTACTGATCATCACTGGTGTTACTGATCGTCATTGGTGTTACTGATCGTCACTGGTGTTACTGATCATCATTGGTGTTACTGATCGTCACAGGTGTTACTGATCGTCACTGGTGTTACTGATCATCACTGGTGTTACTGATCGTCATTGGTGTTACTGATCATCACTGGTGTTACTGATCGTCATGGGCGTTACACAGAATAAAAGTTTTTTTTGATGAACAATGGTTTTTATAAAATAACTTCTACAGAACATCAAACCACATGTTACATTCATTTCACAATAATTAATAATAAAAAATGATCGTCACTGGTGTTACTGATCGTCATTGGTGTTACTGATCGTCACTGGTGTTACTGATCATCATTGGTGTTACTGATCGACACTGGTGTTACTGATCGTAATTGGTGTTACTGATCATCACTGGTGTTACTGATCGTCACTGGTGTTACTGATCATCACTGGTGTTACTGATCGTCACTGGTGTTACTGATCGTCATGGGCATTACACAGAATAAAAGTTTTTTTTGATGAACAATGGTTTTTATAAAATAACTTCTACAGAACATCAAACCACATGTTACTTTTATTTCACAATAATTAATAATAAAAAATGATCCTCACTGGTGTTACTGATCGTCACTGGTGTTACTGATCATCACTGGTGTTACTGATCATCATTGGTGTTACTGATCGTCACTGGTGTTACTGATCGTCACAGGTGTTACTGATCATCACTGGTGTTACTGATCGTCACTGGTGTTACTGATCGTCATGGGCGTTACACAGAATAAAAGGAATTTTTTTGATGAACAATGGTTTTTATAAAATAACTTCTACAGGACATCAAACCACATGTTACTTTCATTTCACAATAATTAATAATAAAAAAATGATCGTCACTGGTGTTATTGATCGTCATTGGTGTTACTGATCATCACTGGTGTTACTGATAGTCATTGGTGTTACTGATCGTCACTGGTGTTACTGATCATCATTGGTGTTACTGATCGTCACTGGTGTTACTGATCATCATTGGTGTTACTGATCGTCACTGGTGTTACTGATCGTCATTGGTGTTACTGATCATCACTGGTGTTACTGATCGTCACTGGTGTTACTGATCATCACTGGTGTTACTGATCATCATGGGCGTTACACAGAATAAAAGTTTTTTTTGATGAACAATGGTTTTTATAAAATAACTTCTACAGAACATCAAACCACATGTGACTTTTATTTCACAATAATAATGAAAGATTTTTGTTATATTTATGTAGATTTATGTAACACCAGTGACTCGACTCCTGAGGACAAGAACTTTCATTATATATTTCATAATATTTCTTTGCCATTTATTTTCTTTATGTAATTTAAATCATATATTCCATAGCCGTGTACAGATTATTGCAGTTAAAATGGCAGAAAACACATTTTTTTCTTCAGAATCATGTGCTTTTCTTCACCGATCCTCAGAAAACAGCTCAAATGAAGTCCAGTGATGTCAAATCTTAAAACCGTATCTATTGAGGTTCGGCCTGAAGCGTTAAGGTGGTCTGTGCTAACCTACAGACCATGAAGTGCAGACTGTCGCTGTGGCTGTGAGACAGTGAGACCAACACTGTCCAGTGTAGGAAACGTTCATCATGCTGATGCGGAACCGTCCTCACTGGAAACTCAATTTCTTTATCTCAAACCCTTTATGGTGCTTTATAGAACCACTAGAACCACTAGAACCACATTCTCCATCAAGCTGAAGAACGATTTCACCATGCAGAGAACCATTTAGGCATACAAAGGGCTCTTTGACAGTTCATGGCTCTATATAGAACCATTGTCTTTTGTAAAGAACCCTTGAAGAAGTATCTTTGTTAAGAGTGCACCTGAGAAAAAGACCAGATTCCTCAAGCCTGAGTTTAATAAGCTATTTGGGATGGTCAGTGGATAAAGGACGCCCGTCTCAGTGCTTCACTCCATCAGCATCACCCGCTTCTGTATTTGGGCCATAAAGTCGGTTAAAAGTTCTAAACAGCGTAGACAAGATCTCCCAACACCAAAGATTTAAAAGAGCAAAATAAATAAATAATAGAGGCTGTACTGAAAGTGTGTGTGTGTGTGTGTGTGTGTGTGTGTGTGTGTGTGTGTGTGTGTGTGTGTGTGTGTGTAGATGATAGATAAGCTCTAATGATCGGTTCAGAAGGAGATCAATCTTGTCTTTCTCAGAGACACAAGAGAGCTGAACAAAAGGGATTGACCACCCTGCCCCCCGCCCCGCCCGCCTCCTATACCCCCCAACACAAAACAATCTGTCTCTGTTCGTTTAGTTCAGTTTGAAAATAATAATCAAATTATTAAGTAATCCAACCGAACATTAATACAAACAATGAGAACTAATCCAGCCCAATAACCTATTCTAAGCAGATATTAAGAAATCTTATGATCAATTGTACAAATCCAACCAAAAATAAGTAGCCAAGCATAACAAACCCCAGCATAAATGAACTAATCCAACAAATAATGAACTAATCTAATGACAAATGAACTATTACAATGAAACATTAACAAACCCAGTCCACCCCAAATGTAACCAATCCAACCAAAAAAGCAGTAATCAAACTGCAACTGTAAAAAGGCCTCATTAATTCAACATTAGGTTGAACTGCAGAGCCACTTTTTACAGTGTAAACGAAACACAGTCAACTAAAAACATACAAATTTAACTAAAAACTACAAACTACAAACAAACTACAAACGAAATGGTCAAATACAAAGAAAAAAACAATCCACCCACACATAAACACACATTAAGCCGCTTATCCTTCTGGGTTGCGGGGGGAGCTGTCCCTATCCCAGAGACACCCTGGACAGGTCTAGTTCAATCAAATATTAAGAAATCCAACAAAAACGCACAAATACAACCAAACATTAACAAATACAATCACAAATGAACTAATCCAGCCAATAATAAACTAACCTAGAAGCCTATGAACTAACCTGATATTAAGAAACCCAACAAACATATTCAAATCCAACCAAACTAACAAATCCAACATTTATTTTTTATAATTCAGCTAAACATCAACAAAACCAACTGAAATGTATTAATTCACTCTAAAAAAAAAACTAATCCAACCAAACATCCAGTCATCAAACCAAACATTAACACATCTAAACAGAAACTTAGAAATTGCAATCAATAATCTAATATAACAAAACTCTAACAAATCAAACTGAACATTAACAAATCCAACATTAATCTAATATACCAAATCTCTAACAAATCCAACAAAAATACTACAAATCCAACCAATGATCTAACAAAACTAAAAAATCCAACAAAAATACTAGAAATCCAACCAATAATCTAATATAACAAAACTTTAACAAGCCGAACTAAACATTAACAAATCCAACCAATAATCTAATATACCAAATCCAACAAAAATAATATAAATCCAACTAATAATTTAATATACCAAAACTCTATAAAAATGCAACAAAAATACTACAAACTCAACTAATAATTAAATATAACAAAACTATAACAAATCCAACTAAACATTAACAAATCCATCTAATAATCTAACAAAACTCTAAAAAATCCAACAAACATACTAGAAATCCAACCAATAATCTAATATAACAAAACTTTAACAAGCCGAACTAAACATTAACAAATCCAACCAATAATCTAATATACCAAATCCAACAAAAATAATATAAATCCAACTAATAATTTAATATACCAAAACTCTAAAAAAATCCAACAAAAATAATATAAATCCAACTAATAATCAAATATAACAAAACTTTAACAAATCCATCTAATAACCTAACAAAACTCTAAAAAATCCAACAAAAATAATATAAATCCAACCAATAATCTAATATAACAAAACTTTAACAAGCCGAACTAAACATTAACAAATCCAACCAATAATCTAATATAACAAAACTCTAAAAAATCCAACAAAACACATACATTTGAAACGAATACTTTGAAAGTTGTACTATTTTTGCATGTTGTAATATTTACACAGATAAAAGTGGAAATGCTCTTTATCCTGAGTTTGTCATGCAGAGCGGAGAGGGACAGGCCTGGTCAGCTTCAGACTGGAGGAGGGGAGAGGACACAAAGACAAAGAGAGAGAGACGTGATGTTTCTGGTCAGTGGGGGTTGAACAGCACTTGCATGTGTCCATTGTCCACAAATACTTGTGTGCATTTGTGCGTGCATGCATGTCTGTGTGTGTGTGTGTGTGTGTGTGTGTGTGTGTGTCTGTGTGTGTGTGTGTGTGTGTGTGTGTGTTACAATAAAGAAGCAGTTTTAATGACATATATTCAAATATTCAAAACCAACATAAACATAATTGTGGGTTTAAAAGTGAAGACACAGTAAAAAACTTTATTACACTTCAGTTCAGACACTTTAGAGTCTCTATAAGAATCTTAAGTAATTATCTTTGATAATATAGCCTTTAACGATTAGGATTATAAGTTATACTTATTAGTCCCACAAACAGGGAGATTTCACCATTTAACCCATCTGTGAAGTGAAACACCACATACACACTAGTGAATACACACACACTAGGGGGCAGTGAGCACACTTGCCCGGAGCGGTGGGCAGCCCTATCCACGGCGCCCGGGGAGCAGTTGGGGGTTAGGTGTCCTGCTCAAGGACACCTCAGTCATGGACTGTCGGCCCTGGGGATCGAACCGGCGACCTTCTGGTGACAGGGCCAGTTCCCTGACCACCAGCCCACGACTGCCTCAATTATATTAAATGTTTTATTAAAATAAGTTTTAAAAGTTGCCCACAATCATATTTTTGGAGTAAGAAACTTGAAATCAGTCATCCAGACATTTTTGGTCTCTGACGTTTTAACACTGCAGCTACAAAGCTAATGGAGCTAACAAGTAGTGGAAGCTTACACCCACCAATTAGCACAGTGTTGACTGCATGTCCACCAATTATTTTCAAAATATCTGCGTAACTCAGTGTGTGGGATGTAAACAGAGAGATTCAGAGGGTTTGGTGTGAAGCGGTTCAGACGTCTTTACAGTGGTGGTGATGGGAACCAGGCGTCGCCATGACTACAACACAGATATAGACACTTTATTTACCATCCAGAACCACCAGAGAACCTACACGAGTCTTCTGAGCTCATATGGAATGTTGATGATGGAAAATAGTGGAAAATCTGGAATAATGAGTTTTCTTTGGGGACTATTTTGCCGCACGGCGCCCTGCATGTCTCCCTCCACCATGAATGGAGTTGAAGTTCTCTAAACTCTCATAAAACAGCGTCTCAGTCATCAGGCAGTGAATTCAGAACCAGCTCATGTAGGAATTTTCTGTAGGAGCTTTTAGAGGGACGTCTGGTTCCCATCACCACCACTGTGAACGTTTCTGACTCGGTACGTTTATCTAGAACCGAACGTTTCACAACGAACTGCTCTTAACGACTGTTTATCATAATTATTTAATTATGCAGAAATTTAGAAAGATCAGTGGAATCCCTCGTTCAGGATCTCTAATAGTCTTGATTGTGTTTTCTGAGACTGATCTACTGTTTCTATAACTAAGGACTGAAGTACAGACGGCGCTCAGGCTTCAGGAGAGCTACTGTTTTAGCTGTGTGGGATGTTTTTGTCTGTTTCTTAGTAAATTTAGTAAAAGCAAGGATGAGGAGGTTTTAGTAAGATTACAGCGGCGAAAGTTAAAGAATATGCTAATAAATTAGTAAGCAGTAGTATATTTAAATAAACATATTTTTGGGGGAAAAAACTAGAAAAAGAGCAGAAAATGGATCTTAAATGGGGGTCAGTCTTCAATTGACCTTTCTACTTTCATTTGATGTTTAATCTGTAAACCTTAGAAATGTAAACTGCAAAAAATGGTCTTGTCTTGTCAAGTAAAATTATCTTAATTATAATGAAAAGAAATCGAATATTTCTCATTTCAGATACACACACACACACACACACACACACACACACACACACACACACACACACACACACACACACACAGGTAAACAAAGGCTGTTTGTCCTTTCAAACTCTTTTCCACTCAATTACACACTCATTATGTGAGCACAGTCTCAGATTAGAGAAGAAACTCTCTCAATCTCTCTCTCTCTCTCTCTCTCTCTCTCTCTCTGTCTCTCTCTCTCTCTCTCTGTCTCTCTCTGTCTCTCTCTCTCTCTCTCTGTCTCTCTCTCTCTCTCTCTCTCTCCTCTCTCTCTCTCTCTCTCCCTCTCTCTCTCTCTCTCTGTCTCTCTCTGTCTCTCTCTCTCTCTCTCTCTCTGTCTCTCTCTCTCTCTCTCTCTGTCTCTCTTTCTCTCTCTCTCTCTCTCTCTCTCTCTGTCTCTCTCTCTCTCTCTCTCTCTCTCTCTCTCTCTCTCTCTCTCTGTCTCTCTTTCTCTCTCTCTCTCTCTCTCTCTGTCTCTCTCTCTCTCTCTCTCTCTCTCTCTCTCTCTCTCTCTCTCTCTTTACTCTTTTCTCTTTTCGCTCTCTGCAGCCTTTAATCCCTAATCTCTCTCTGTCTTTCTCTCTAATTGCAGGTCAGGATTAGACTGGTGTGTGTGTGTGAGTGTGTGTGTGTGAGTGCATGTGTGTGTGTGTGTGTGTGTGTGTTTGAGTGTGTGTGTGTGTGTGTGTGTGTGTGTGTGTGAGTGCATGAGTGTGTGTGTGTGTGTTTGAGTGTGTGTGTGTGTCTGTGTGTGTGTGTGTGTGTGAGTGCATGTGTGTGAGTGCATGAGTGTGTGTGTGTGTTTGAGTGTGTGTGTGTGTGTGTGTGTGTGTGTGTGTCTGTGTGTGTGTGTTTGAGTGTGTGTGTGTGTGTGTGTGTGTGTGTGTGTCTGTGTGTGTGTGTGTGTGAGTGCATGTGTGTGAGTGCATGAGTGTGTGTGTGTGTTTGAGTGTGTGTGTGTGTGTGTGTGTGTGTCTGTGTGTGTGTGTGTGTGTGTGTGTGTGTGTGTGTGTGTGTGTGTGTGTGTTTGAGTGTGTGTGACTGTTTTAAAGACTGTATTGATTATTACATTTATGGGAATATAAATGAAATTAGCGCTTACAGAAATACAGAATACACTATGACAACTTGTATCTCGGCCAGAAGAGACGTCTTAAATGTGTTCAACATATCACTGCTGTCGGAACAAAACCTCGTATTGTGTGTAAATTTCATGAAGGCACCAAAAGAAACTTGGAAAGACGTCTGGTTCCATTGACTTACATTAAAAGTAAAGTATGTTTTTTCCTTCTCCTGTTAAGTTCTGTCAACAGCAAAATATAGTATTTTCCATTTTGAGATTGATGTACACTTATTTTAGCATAATTAAATGCAATTTAAAACTAATTTTAAATGACTATATTAAGTAAAAATATCTCACTATATTGGCAGATCACATCTCTCAAAACACACATTTAAAAAAACAACTTATCTGCCAATAATTGTCTGAGTCGAGTTTACTTAATAAAATCACTTATAACACTTTAAAAATGTCTAGAAATGAACCTAAGCTTATAGAAATATTAGATGTTTTAACTAGATTTAAGATCATTTCATGTACTAAGGTGCCTCTGTCTGCAGGATATGAATAGCAAACAAGTGAAATATAATTAAAAGCAATACACAGACATTATTATTATTATTATTATTATTATTATTATTATTTAGATCTATATTTCAATAGATGCAGTAGCTCCTATGAAGGGGTCTTAATCTCCAGTATCTTCCTAAGTTTGTTCTTAAGTGTGTTTGTGAGAGGTCCTAAGGTCCTAAGAGAAATCTACGTCAGATTCACAACGTGTTCCTAAGGCGCAGAACGGTTCTCACCTTTGGGCTCTTGAGTGTGTGTGGATTCTGTTCTTACCTGAGAACAAATCCCACATAAGAGAATTTTAGCCAGCTAAATTCAGGCTTGGTTTGGTCCTGAACCCCGAATGGTGGGTCAGTTTTTATGGGTCGTCTGAAATCATCGTGTTTGGACTGTTTCTCAGTCAGATACGTTTGCGACTTCATTTATTCTGTTGTCGTTCTGAGGTCATAAACGAGGTTCTCTCGGGAACAGAGGAGTGTGAAGCTCTCTCTGTGGCGGTGCATGCTCTGTGTGAGTGTGGGTGTAAAATCGTTGGTGTGTGTTTAACAGAAGTGTGTGAATCAGAGTTTTAAACGTTCCTACGAGACTCAGCAGAAGCACAGCTCCTGTTTACCTGCAAACACACTGAGTGTGTGTGAAAGTGTAGTGTTACGCAGGTTTACGGAAGTCCGACCTCCTGAGCTTTCCCATACACACACACACACACACACACACACACACACCATCATCATTATTATCATCATCACTGTCAGAACAAAACCTTGTATCTCCAAAATGGTAAATTTACAGGAAAACAGTCTTAACTTGCACTGGAAGTCAGTGTAACGAGACATTTTCAAGCATTTTTGAACATTCTCTTTTATTAAATTTACACACAGTCCACTGCAAATAGCATCTTGTCAAGTGAAATGATCTTAAATCTTGTCGATCGATATAACAGATTCCCATTTTGAGATGGTTGTGCACTTATTTCAAGATTATCTAGCTTGTTTTTACATAGGTCACTTTATTAAGTAAAATTATCCCACTATACTGGCAGATAATTTGGCTGGTTTCAAGCTCATTTCTTACAGCAAGCAAAATGATCTGCCACTATAGTGAGAATTGTACTGAACATCATGACTTACAACAAGTAAAAATGTCTAGAAATAAGGAAAATAGTCTTGCACAACCGTCTCAACGGAAGAAATATTAGATTTTTGCCTAAATTTAATACAATTTAGCTTGAACGATATTTTTTGCAGTGTGTAAACAGCAGCTGGTGTTTTTAAATGATCACAAAAAGAAAGAAAAGCGAAGAAAAGTGGCGAAAATGGGGGTCTATGGCTTGTTCTGACGGTGACGATACGTCCTTTTGCCCTCAAGGATGTGTAGGAAAAATAACACACAAGTGACTTCACAAGTGCACACCTTGAACACAGTAGTGTGCGGAAGTTTGCACACCCCTGCTCAAACTGCATGTTTTGTTTGATTTTCTAAGTGATAAATAAATGAACGCAATCTCTGTTGGCAAATGTTGGCGTGCAGTTACTATTTATTTCCTGAGTTTAACAAATCAGAGTATTAAACTATTAAAAGTGCCATGACTTTCACTCAGGCCACATTTAATTTGGTCTGTTTTGATTTTTCCCCCCAACATGTTCAGTCCAGCAATCTGTGTGTTAAAATGTGCAGAAGGGTGTTCAGTGTGCACTCTCAGAAATAAAGCTATTAATCTGTCACTGGGGTGGAACCCTCAAGGGTCCATCTCAGTACCTTTAGTCAGGGAACATAACTGAACCATAACCCACTGAAATGATCTGTTCTAAGCTGGACTGACTCCACACACCCCGCCTCGCCTCGCCTCCAGGCTTTTACTCTACTGCTCTGTTCTAAAACATTCGGTTATGAAAAGGAACAAATACCAACTTTTCACCTGGAGGAACAGATTTAAGCTCCACAATCAGACCTTAGAACCACTGTAGAACCTCTGAGGGAACATCTACACTGTTTATACCTCGATGAACGAAAAATGGACCTGAACAGAACCTTCATTAATAACAGTGAAGAGGATGTGTTGTCATTTGACAAAGGGCGCACAAACATTTGCACAGGGCTATGCATGCACTCAGCAGGTTCACTTGCATTGGCTTCTTTGGCCAGCAGGCCAGCTGCATGCGCACTGACATTCACGGTGTGCAACAATGCTAGCGTTATCAATAGGAGAGTAGAAATGCTGGAGAACCCACTACATTCATTAGCTAGAACACTGTGAACATTGCGGAGTTGGTAGTTTTAGCACTGGAGCTAATCGAGGCTACTGTACCTAACATGCATTACCTGGAAACCCTGCTGAACAAAAAATCACAGAAACAGTCAAAATAGACACCAAAGACAAACTGTTCTCCTGATTTGTTGGTAGCAAATACCCATCAGGAAATCAGATTAAGTGACCCGTATTATTCCCACAACGGGGAAATTTCACCACCGCATTTAACCCATCCATGAAGTGAAACACCACATACACACTAGTGAGAGCACACACACTAGGGGGCAGCGAGAACACTTGCCCGGAGCGGTGGGCAGTTGGGGGGTTAGGTATCTTGCTCAAGGACACCTCAGTCATGTACTGTCAGCTCTGGGGATCGAACCGGCGACCTTCTGGTTGCAGGGCTGGTTCCCTAACCTCCAGCCCACGACAAAGGAGTCTAATGGCTTAATCCCTCTATCATGGCTTTGGTGGTTAAGCGGTAGGTCACTTGCTCAGCATCTATAGTGCCTGGGTTTGATCCCTGAACTCACCACATCTTCAAGTTTTTTAGGTGCAGATGCATTTGCTGGAGGTTACAAAACCAGTCCTATGACCAGAAGGTCACCAATTCGACAGTGCGTCGCTGAAAGTGTCAGTCGTGGGCTGGAGGTTAGGGAACCAGCCCTGTTGCTGGTTCGATCCCCTTGGCTGACAGTCCATGACTGAAGTGCCCTTGAGCAAGACACCTAACCCCCAATTGCTCCCTGGGTGCTGTGGATAGGGCTGCCCGCTGCTCTGGGCAAGTGTTCTCACTACCCCCTAGTGTGTGTGTTCAGTAGTGTGCATGTATGTGGGTGATCTGTGACTGATTCCAGATGCATTTGATGGTCTCCTAATGGGATGTAAAGGTGTTCGGAGTCCAGAATGACTTACAAAATTGCTTCGTTGTCCGCTTGGAGAATGTATTTCATCTAGTGCAAATACACTCTTGGTGTAAAAAACGCTTTCACGATGCAAAGAACCCCTTAATCATTCAAAGGCTTCTTTGTTCGTGGTTCTACATAGAAGCATTTTCTTCACAGAAGAACCCTTGAAGAACCATCTTTTATAAGAGTGCAGGTTAGAGTCCAAACCACCCTTGAAACAAAAGCCAGAGCTGATGCAGAGTCAAACACAGCACAAGTGCAATGCAGTGCCTTTCAGGTTAATGCTCGCTTAATTGCTGAACAAGGAGGTGGTCTTCAGTCTGCGTTTGAAGACCACAGGGCAAATCCGTTTGGACAGCCAGTGGAAGTTTGCTCCACCACCTGAGCTCCAGGACAGAGAAGAGTCTTCCATGCGTCCTATAGGATGGCGGATCGAGCCGAGCTGTGCTTGAAGCTGAAAGGTCTGGAGGTACAGATCGAGTTTTGACCATCACCGCAACATGTTCTTAAAGTGCAGAACGGTTCTCATTTCTGTGCTCTTGAGTGTGAAAGCCGGTTTTAGAACTTTTTCCCTTAGGAACGGTTGGTGAATGAGGCCCCAGGAAACTAAGGGCCTCTAATGCTCCTCATGATGCCACTTCCTTTTAGAAAGCGCAACCGTCAGGTTTCAGTCTCATTGGTTCTAAAGGTCTGGTTTCAGTTGGGATGTGTTGCGTTTACTGTTAGTGCAGCTAAAACACTGCAAGCTAAAACGCTGCATCTCACCTGGAGAAATGTTAGATTTATTGAACTTGAGTGACGTCCCATTCTTTATCCATAGGGTTTAATATGATGTCGGCCCACCCTTTGCAGCTATAACAGCTTCAGCTCTTCTGGGAAGGCTTTCCACAAGGGTTAGGAGCGTTTATGGGAATTTTTGACCGTTCTTCCAGAAGCACATTTGTGAGGTCAGACACTGATGTTGGACGAGAAGGCCTGGTTCACAGTCTCCGCTCTAATTCATCCCAAAGGTGTTCTATGGGGTTGAGGTCAGGACTCTGTGCAGGCCAGTCAAGTTCTTCCACACCAAACTGGCTCATCCACGTCTTTATGGACCTGCTTTGTGCTCTGGTGCTCAGTCATGTTGGAACAGGAAGGGGCCGTCCCCAAACTGTTCCCTCAAAGTTGGGAGCGTGAAATGGTCCAAAATCTCTTGGTGCTGAAGCTTTAAGAGTTCCTTTCACTGGAACTAAGGGGCCGAGCCCAATTCCTGAAAAACAGCCCCACACCATGATCCCCCCTCTGCAGAAAGTTGGTGACCACCAAAAAGGATTCTTCTATTGTTATCATGTCAGGCTTTTTACAATAGCACAATCCTTTGACCACGCAAAAAACCCTTTTAATCATACATAAGGTTCTTCATTTTCTTTACTAAAGGCCTTTTACGTGTCCTAGTGCTGTAACCTGACTATCCGATCAGAGTTTATTTCCCCCCAGGACTGGCTGAGCGGTGGCTGTGCCCTAATCGACCCCTGAGTGTTTGTGTTTCTCTCGATGTGGACGCGACGGCCTGTTTTTGTTGGAGTAGCTCAGTGTACAGTAGCTCTGTCCAGCTATTTAAAGGTCACCAGATTAATAAAGCAGTTTGTTTTCCTCTGAAATCAACTCTGGTATGAACACATGCTGGTATTTAGGACAGTCTTTCCTCCTGTTTGCTTTTAATAAAGAGGGTCGGAGCCACTGGTGCATCTTGTTAATCTTCTCTGAGTTTCAGAGCTGATCTGGGAACAGTTTTGCCTTTTACATCCTTATGAATGTATTTAGGTGGGCAGGACTGGATCTTATGTCTCTTATCAGTCTCTCTCCTGTGGTACATTTAATGAACATGGCCCACTGTGTGTAACCGGTGGTCACTGATACTATTAACACTGATGGACACTGAAGAAACTCTGTGGTGTGTTTTTGTCGCAAGGATTTTATTCTGATGACAGAAATAATACAGACTTTAGTGCTGGTCAGTGAGGCCTCTCCTCTCCTCTCTTCACCTCTCCTCTCTTCTCCTCTCCTCTCTTCACCTCTCCTCTCTTCTCCTCTCTTCACCTCTCCTCTCTTCTCCTCTCCTCTCCTCTCTTCACCTCTCCTCTCCTCTCTTCACCTCTCTTCACCTCCCCTTTCCTCTCCTCTCCTCTCTTCACCTCTCCTCTCCTCTCTTCACCTCTCCTCTCCTCTCCTCTCCTCTCTTCCCTCTCCTCTCCTCTCCTCTTCACCTCTCCTCTCCTCTCCTCTCTCTCTCTCTCTCCTCTCCTCTCTTCACCTCTCCTCTCCTCTCTTCACCTCCCCTTTCCTCTCCTCTCCTCTCTTCACCTCTCCTCTCCTCTCTTCACCTCTCCTTTCCTCTCCTCTCCTCTCTTCACCTCTCCTCTCCTCTCCTCTCTTCATCTCTCCTCTCCTCTCTTCACCTCTCCTCTCCTCTCTTCACCTCTCCTTTCCTCTCCTCTCCTCTCTTCACCTCTCCTCTCCTCTCTTCACCTCTCCTTTCCTCTCCTCTCCTCTCTTCACCTCTCCTCTCCTCTCTTCATCTGTCCTCTCCTCTCCTCTCTTCACCTCTCCTCTCCTCTCCTCTCTTCACCTCTCCTTTCCTCTCCTCTCCTCTCTTCACCTCTCCTCTCCTCTCCTCTCTTCACCTCTCCTCTCTTCACCTTTCCTCTCCTCTCTTCACCTCTCTTCACCGCTCCTCTCCTCTCTTCACCTCTCCTCTCTTCTCCTCTCCTTTCCTCTCCTCTCCACTCTTCACCTCTCTTCACCTCTCCTCTCTTCACCTTTCCTCTCCTCTCCTTTCCTCTCCTCTCCTCTCTTCATCTCTCCTCTCTTCACCTCTCCTCTCTTCTCCTCTCCTTTCCTCTCCTCTCCTCTCTTCACCTCTCCTTTCCTCTCCTCTCCTCTCTTCTCCTCTCCTCTCCTCTCTTCACCTCTCCTCTCTTCTCCTCTCCTCTCCACTCTTCACCTCTCCTCTCCTCTCTTCACCTTTCCTCTCCTCTCTTCACCTCTCCTCTCCTCTCTTCTCCTCACCTCTCCTCTCCACTCTTCACCTCTCGTCACCTCTCCTCTCTTCACCTTTCCTCTCCTCTCTTCACCTCTCTTTACCGCTCCTCTCTTCATCTCTCCTCTCCTCTCTTCACCTCTCCTCTCTTCACCTCTCCTCTCCTCTCCTCTCTTCACCACTCCTCTCTTCACCTCTCTTTACCGCTCCTCTCTTCATCTCTCCTCTCCTCTCCTCTCTTCACCACTCCTCTCTTCACCTCTCTTTACCGCTCCTCTCTTCATCTCTCCTCTCCTCTCCTCTCTTCACCACTCCTCTCTTCACCTCTCTTTACCGCTCCTCTCTTCATCTCTCCTCTCCTCTCCTCTCTTCACCACTCCTCTCTTCACCTCTCTTTACCGCTCCTCTCTTCATCTCTCCTCTCCTCTCCTCTCTTCATCTCTCCTCTCCTCTCCTCTCTTCACCACTCCTCTCTTCACCTCTCTTTACCGCTCCTCTCTTCATCTCTCCTCTCCTCTCTTCAC
>NC_051213.1:3216007-3228507 GCF_015220715.1 Pygocentrus nattereri
TCTTTCTTCTTCTAACTTGCATTCTTCTTCTTTATTCTCTGTGTGTCTGCTCTTTTTAAACATGTACATATTCGTGTATTAACAGTTACCTACTTTACACTGATGATGTAAAGCTGCAGGATCATGGATTACAGGCCTACTGCTCTGCAGTTGGAGCTTCAGTTCCCTCCTTTGTCCTCCCTCTCTCTTTCATCTGTGCCTGCTGATCTTTTTTCTCATTAAATACCGTTTTTTTAGCAGTTTTCCTTCCACTGCAGTATTGATCTTACAGTGCAATATGACCATATTTATTGTTATCTCGATCAACTACATCACAATATATCAGAATATTGCTGTTGTCGGAACAAAACCTCGTATGTCCATTTTTGTCGTTTTCCAGTTTTTGACGTGACTTGAAAGTACCTGTGGTCCTATATACTGTGTGTAAATTTCATGATGAACGGGCCAACAGGAATGATCTAAAATGACTTGGAAAGACGTCTGGTTCCATTGACTTACATTAAGAGTAGAGTAAGTTTTTACCTTCTCCTGCAAAGTTACCATTTTGGAGATAGAATGTTTTGATCTGACAGCAGCGTTATGCTTCTCTGAGCACATCGTGGACGTCATCAGTACTTAAAATCACTTCCCAATCATATATTTGAGTAGAAAAAGAGCTGTTTTAATGCATTTAGTGCAGCACGGTGCATGAAATATTAAATACAAGCCACTGTATTCGCGAGTTTGCCTCTCCTAACGTATCAGATGTCACAAAACACAAAATATTGTGCATCATAAAAACGTCCAGAGGTGTTGTGATGTCACACCTTGCCAAGTCGTTCCTCTACGCACTCCAATCAAAATGTTCTAGTAGAGGTTCTATTTAGACTTCATGAACACTCAGATGACGCTTTGCATGGTTAGAGGGTTCTTCAGATTGATGGAGGATGTGCTGTAGATGGTTCTATGTAGGACCTTGATGTTAAGCTTGTAACCGTGGAAGAACCCTCTTCAAAAAGTTGGCAGAGCATCACCTCCATCTGTCCGAAGGACGCTTTCACCATGCCAAGAACCCCTTAATCATGCAGAGGGTTCTTTTGAGTGTTCACCGTTCTGCATGGAACCATTTTCTTTACTAAAGAACCCTTGAGGAACCTTCTTTTTTAAGTGTGTGACCTTCCTGCAGGTACATTGCTTTTTACTGTGTGCACCACTTTATGGTTTTGCTCCTGTGGTTTGGGGCGTGTCTCATTTTATACTGTTAAAATGTCTGAAATACGCCCAAAATCTGTTTCTACTAACTCTTCATCTGTAAAAACGCTCTCTTTATCGTGTAAATCCTCGACCTCCTCTTTTAACCTCCTCTTTTAACCTCCTCTGTTTCCTCCCATCGTCTCTGTTCAGCTCCACGCCAGCAGCCTCATGTCTTCATCCTCGGTGTTATGTTTCAAATGCTCTTTGCATGTTATTTATCGCCGACCAATCAGGAGCGTCTCTTTCTGCGGTACGTCCGCAGCGGTGTTTGTGATTGGTCGTTCACCTACAGGAGGGCGGGGTTTAGCGCCTCCTTCCCCCTCATCATCTCTGATTGGTCAGCTGGCCGCATTCCTCCACTGGAGAGGTTGCCGGTGTGGTCAGTATAACTGTAGCGGGACGCGGGGAAGGTGGAGTCCGGGACAGCGGAGCCTTCACGTCGGCCTTAAACACAGCGGGACCGGGCCATGGGACCGGTAGAGCGGGTGATCGGTAACCGGAGGAGTGCTTAAGGTGGACGGCGGGGATCTGAGCGGACCGTGTGTGTGTGTGTTTGTTCCTGTTGGATCCGCAGTGGAGTTTGGAGATGAAGGGGTTCGGGCTGCTGGTGTGGGTTCGGCTGCTGGAGCTTCTGCTGTCGGTCCGGCAGAGCTACGCCGCGGACCAGTGCAGCTGGAGGGGCAGGTAAGACCGGGAGAAACAGCGGCGCGCAGCCGGAACCGTGAACCGTCCTGTTCGCCAGATTCCTGTTGGAATTTTCCCGTTCCACCTTAAATGGTCCAGTAATTGTGGTCGAGGCTCCAGAGTGTAACCGCTGCTCCGTTTAAGGTGGAACGGCGAAATTCGAACAAGGAGCTGGCGCTGTTTAACTCGAGATGTTTTACTGGAGGTTATTTCTCATATGTACTTAACAAAGTTACCAAATCAGCAAAGGGCAGTGATGAACCTAAAGTTCAGTCCAGTTTAAAGTCCGTTCGGTTTAGTTAGATCCGCTTTGGGCCACTTTAAAATTCGTTAAGTCCAGTTTAAAGTCCGTTCGGTTTAGTTAGATCCGCTTTGGGCCACTTTAAAATTCGTTAAGTCCAGTTTAAAGTCCGTTCGGTTTAGTTAGATCCGCTTTGGGCCATTTTAAAATTCGTTAAGTCCAGTTTAAAGTCCGTTCGGTTTAGTTAGATCCACTTTGGGCCACTTTAAAATTCGTTAAGTCCAGTTTAAAGTCCGTTCGGTTTAGTTAGATCCGCTATGGGCCACTTTAAAATTCGTTAAGTCCAGTTTAAAGTCCGTTCGGTTTAGTTAGATCCGCTTTGGGCCACTTTAAAATTCGTTAAGTCCAGTTTAAAGTCCGTTCGGTTTAATTAGATCCGCTTTGGGCCATTTTAAAATTCGTTAAGTCCAGTTTAAAGTCCGTTAGGTTTAATTAGATCCGCTTTGGGCCACTTTAAAATTCGTTAGGTCCAGTTGAGGTTCACTAGATTGCGTTCAAATAAGGTTCGGTAATGTTTAAGTTGATCTTTACGTCTGTTAGGCCTGTGAGCTCGGGTTAAAGTACATTAGGCCCAGTTTAAATCAGTCTGATCCTATTTAAAGTACATTACGTCCAGTTTAAAGTCAGTTCGGTTCTGTTTGACATGCGTTGGGTCAAATTTAACATCAGTCAGGTCGTTTAAGGGACCTAAGGCCCAGTTTAAGGAACGTTTAATGTTCAGAGTCTGAGTGAGCAGCAGAGGACTAGCGAGCGGTTTAAGCCCCTGAGCGATCTCAGCAGGTTCATCTCCTCCATGCAGACGTATTAGTGATGGATTCATGTTTAAATGCTGCAGCGGCCTTCAGGAGTGCTGTCCGCCTGTAGGCTGGGTAAAGCGGTTTACATAGGTGGCAGTGCGACACGGCTGGCTGCCCCTAGAGGGCGCTTCACCATCTCCACCGAACATCAAAGAGCACAACACGCTTTAAACTACAGGAGACAACACCGTCCAAACGCCGTCCTCTGACTGTCCACGGCTGAGCGGATAAAAGGGCTTTTTGTACAGAACAGAGAGGGAGATGAAGAGAGGGATGGAGAGAGGGAAGGAGCAGCTGTGTTCATTTATTTGGGTTGGCAGCTTTGATGTTTAGTGTCCTCCACATCAGACTGACCACACGTTCCAGACGCCAGGCCGCTTGTTCCGTCTCCGTTTCAGGTTCTGGTTTCAGCAGGCAGACAGGCCGAGGCCGTGTTCACGACACTAAAGAGAAAAACACTAAAGATCATCGTACCGGCTTAAAAACGGTGCTTCTTCAGGGTTCTTTAGTAAATAAAACGGTTCTGTAGAGCACCCGAAGGGTTCTTCTGTTGCTATGGTGCTTGTAACCGTAGCAGAACCCTTTTCATCGTTAGCACATTCCTGCACATTCTCCATCAATCTGAAGAACACTCATTATGCGAAGAACCCTTTAATCATGCAATGTTCATGGTTTTCTGTAGAACCATTTCATTAGTAAAGAACCCTTGAAGCACCGTCTTCTAAGTGTGTGTAGAAGAACCCTTTTTGATGCTTTATGGACTGTTTTTGATCAATTGAACAATAGTTTTTGGTACTATATAGAACCCTTTTCCAAACTGTGCTGTATATGGTTATATATAGAACCTTCTCCATCAATCTGAAGAACTATTTCGTCATGCAGAGAACCATGTTAATCATGCAGATTGTTCTTCGAGTGTTCGTGGTTCTGTACAGAGCCACTGTCTTTACTCAAGAACCCTTGGAGAACCATCTTTGAGAGTGTATGTGTAGGTATACTCCTGGTTTGTAAGTTATGCAGCTTATAACCATTTGTGCTCTGTCTGTCTCTCTGTCTCTCTCTCTCTGTCTCTCTCTCTCTGTCTGTCTCTCTCTCTCTGTCTCTCTCTCTCTCTCTCTCTCTGTCTCTCTCTCTCTCTGTCTCTCTCTCTGTCTGTCTCTCTCTCTCTCTCTCTCTAGTGGTCTATCCCAGTTGCAGGGTAGTGTGGAGCAAGTGTTTCTGCGCTGTGCTGAAGGGTCAGTCGAGTGGTTATATCCATCCGGGGCTCTGCGTCTCTCCCTGTCTCCCCGCCCACTGTGGGCGGGGCTTGGTCCAGGAGTGTCCAGTAACACTCCAGCGTCTGTCTGCGTGAAGGCGGAGCCTCATTGGGGCGGGGCACAGCTCTACTTGGAGCAAGATGGGGTGCTGGAGCTGCTAATCGGGGATGCGTTAGGCCACACCCACACACGCTGCTTCAGTGTCACGTCTGGAGAAAGACCCGCCCTCTTCCTGCAGGCCACGCCCCATCAAGACATTAGCCGGCGAATCGCAGCCTTCCGCTATGAGCTGAGAGGGGAACGGTCGGAGCAGCCGAACGACAACTCCGTGCACACAGAACCAGTCAGCAGTGAAGGTATCGGAAATTTGTCAGCTACACTGATTCTGTACAACAGATCTCATATCGCCCCCTACGCTTCCTGTAGTGTATTACAGTCTGTCAGAGTGACTGTGTGGATCATATGAACATTATAGAGCTTTTTAAATGAAACAGTAGAAGCCGTATCGCCCCCTACGCTTCCTGTAGTGTATTACAGTCTGTCAGAGCGACTGTGTGGATCATATGAACATTATAGAGCTTTTTAAATGAAACAGTAGAAGCCGTATCGCCCCCTACGCTTCCTGTAGTGTATTACAGTCTGTCAGAGCGACTGTGTGGATCATATGAACATTATAGAGCTTTTTAAATGAAACAGTAGAAGCCGTATCGCCCCCTACGCTTCCTGTAATGTATTACAGTCTGTCAGAGCGACTGTGTGGATCATATGAACATTATAGAGCTTTTTAAATGAAACAGTAGAAGCCATATCGCCCCCTACGCCTCCTGTAGTGTATTACAGTCTGTCAGAGCGACTGTGTGGATCATATGAACATTATAGAGCTTTTTAAATGAAACAGTAGAAGCCATATCGCCCCCTACGCTTCCTGTAGTGTATTACAGTCTGTTAGAGTAACTGTGTGGATCATATGATCATTATAGAGCTTTTTAAATGAAACAGTAGAAGCCGTATCGCCCCCTACGCTTCCTGTAGTGTATTACAGTCTGTCAGAGCGACTGTGTGGATCATATGAACATTATAGAGCTTTTTAAATGAAACTGTAGAAGCCGTATCGCCCCCTACGCTTCCTGTAGTGTATTACAGTCTGTCAGAGCGACTGTGTGGATCATATGAACATTATAGAGCTTTTTAAATGAAACAGTAGAAGCCGTATCGCCCCCTACGCTTCCTGTAGTGTATTACAGTCTGTCAGAGCGACTGTGTGGATCATATGAACATTATAGAGCTTTTTAAATGAAACAGTAGAAGCCGTATCGCCCCCTACGCTTCCTGTAGTGTATTACAGTCTGTCAGAGCGACTGTGTGGATCATATAAACATTATAGAGCTTTTTAAATGAAACAGTAGAAGCCGTATCGCCCCCTACGCTTCCTGTAGTGTATTACAGTCTGTCAGAGTGACTGTGTGGATCATATGATCATTATAGAGCTTTTTAAATGAAACAGTAGAAGCCGTATCGCCCCCTACGCTTCCTGTAGTGTATTACAGTCTGTCAGAGCGACTGTGTGGATCATATAAACATTATAGAGCTTTTTAAATGAAACAGTAGAAGCCGTATCGCCCCCTACGCTTCCTGTAGTGTATTACAGTCTGTCAGAGCGACTGTGTGGATCATATGAACATTATAGAGCTTTTTAAACGAAACAGTAGAAGCCGTATCGCCCCCTACGCTTCCTGTAGTGTATTACAGTCTGTCAGAGCGACTGTGTGGATCATATGAACATTATAGAGCTTTTTAAATGAAACAGTAGAAGCCGTATCGCCCCCTACGCTTCCTGTAGTGTATTACAGTCTGTCAGAGCGACTGTGTGGATCATATGAACATTATAGAGCTTTTAAATGAAGCAGTAGAAGCCGTATCGCCCCCTACGCTTCCTGTAGTGTATTACAGTCTGTCAGAGCGACTGTGTGGATCATTTGAACATTATAGAGCTTTTTAAATGAAACAGTAGAAGCCGTATCGCCCCCTACGCTTCCTGTAGTGTATTACAGTCTGTCAGAGCGACTGTGTGGATCATATGAACATTATAGAGCTTTTTAAATGAAACAGTAGAAGCCGTATCGCCCCCTACGCTTCCTGTAGTGTATTACAGTCTGTCAGAGCGACTGTGTGGATCATATGATCATTATAGACTACTCTTCATATTTAGTGTCATTAATTATATTTGTCTATCTGTCTGTCTGTCCAGCCCAGTTTTAGTGGGCTTTATTGGTGTCTATATAGTAAGACTCATTTTTTTCCGTCCTTTTTTTTCCTCTCTCTCTCTCTCCGTTTGGTTTAAACCACTGTAAAGTAGTTAAAGATGTTCAGTGGAGGCGTTTGGTCACACAGCCGGGTCAGTCAGGTCGAATTACTGTCACAAGACTGTCTGAACAGCCACGTCTGCTGTTCACTCCAGACCAACTTCCCTGAAGTTCCCTGGGTTTCGGTGGGAGCTGGGGGAGAGACAGAGAGAGGGGAGGCAGGGAGGGAGGGAGGGAGGGAGGGAGGGAGGACAAAAGCTCAGTGTGTGGGGGGGGCGTCCTTTCAGTGTGCCGCATGAACGAGCGGTAGCCGTGGTAACCGGAGGCTCTGGTCAGCTGAGAGACGGACCCATTGTCCGGAGAAGAAGTGATCGGAGGAGGGGAGCGCTTTAAAACTCCTCCGCTGAAGAAATCCACAAGCAGCAAACCCGAGCCGGCAGCTCTCAGCCCTGCCTCCCCTCGCAGGGCTTTAAAGGGGCGGTCCAACCAAAAATATCATTTGCTCCGTTTGATCCTAAACCCAGGCGCAGTCGAGCGCCTGGTCTCTGAAGTTTGCTTCACCCTGTGATCAACAAAAATGGACTGAGAAAATTCAGACCGCTGCTGCTTTTAACTGTGCGACCTAATTTAGTCCATGTTTATTGATCACGGTGTCAGAAGTAGACCTTTAATTTAGCACGGACTATTTGCAGTTAAAGGGCCTGTATTCCACATTTCTGTTGTATTCCATTTTCCTTTTTTCTTTCCCTCAGATTCTGTTTTATGTACCAAAATTCATCTTTCATGGCAATTTTTCAACCCCTCTTAATCCCTTAGAACCAAACAGGCTGTTCATTGCTGTGCCTTTAAGGCTGATGTATGTAAATGAGCTCTGATCTGATTGTCCGTCCTGAATTATAGATCATTAAAAAATGACCAGGCTTATTATTATTATTATTATTATTATTATATTAAAAAGGCAGCAGAGATAAACCGTAGACTGAATTGATAGGAATGTCAGTGTGTTGGTTTTTGTGACTTCACAAAACACGGAAATCAAAACGGCTCGTTTTCCACATACAGACTGAATGGGCTGCGGATTAAACAGCCTTAACATACATCAGACTCTTATACCAAAAAAGGTGAGGAAAACATGGTTTTCCATGAAATCGGTGAGAAGGAGTGTGTGTGTGTGTGTGTGTGTGTGTGTGTGTGTGTGTGTGTGTGTGTGTGTGTGAGATTTCCTAAAGGAGTGTGGGGGGTGGGGGACGGTGGTCTCTGTGGATTATAGTACTGGACTGTGTAGAGCAGATCAGAGGGAGGACTTGGTGTTTGGCCTTCACACCTGAATCTCTCTGCTTTTCAACAGGTGACGCATGTTGCACGCGCACACACACACGCGCGCACACACACACACACACACACACACACACACACACACACACACACAGCTGTGTGCTGTAAAAGTGATGTGTGATCCCGTCTCTGTTGTTATTTCCTGTTGTCACTCACTGCTGGAGCTTTAGACCTCACAGAGGGAGGTTCTCCCGCCGAGAACCTTCATAAACCGCGATATACAGTCGTGTGCAAAAGTTTGTGCACCCCCTGGTTAAATTCCACGTTCTTTTTGTATATTTTTTTTTTTTTTAAGGGTAAGTAAGGGAACGCGTCCTGTACAGAGGCACACGGCTGCACGTCCTGATGCGCAGTTACTGTTTATCTACTGGAAGAAATGGACATAAAAATGTGGCCTGTGCGAAAGTTTTGGCACTCTGTTTTATATTGTATTTATTCCATGATAAACTCATCAGAGAAGTGGAGTCTGTGCACTAAACCTTATATTTACATATATTTACATATTTTCTCTCTCTCTCTCTCTCTCTCTCTCTCTCTCTCTCTCTCTCTCTCTCTCTCTCTCTCTCTCTCTCTCTCTCTCTCTCTCTCTCAGGAGCCTGCAGGCCGTGTAACGATACAGAAATGTTGATGGCAGTGTGCACCAGCGATTTCGGTGAGTCACGCGGTTTCAGCCCTGCTTTCATTCACACAGCACTGTGGAAAAAGCAGGAGTTCCCATAAACAGTGGGAGACATTTCATAATCGGGGGAGTGATTTTAGCCTCGCCGTATGGCTTTGCCAGGAAACTGGAATTTGGAGGGAAAGTTTTAGACCCCCCCAACACACACACACACACACACACACACACACACACACACACACACACACACACACAGTCATATATGCCCCGCCCACCGCGCCTAATGTATGCTGAAGTCGGGTTAAAGTTCAGGCCGCAGCTCTAAAAGTCATTTTAATGGAATAACCCCCACCCAGCCAGCCCCCCCCCCCCCCCCCCCCCCCGATTCTGACTGTGCAGTGGTTTAGCCCTGTATAGCTCTAATTGAGACGTGGTCAGACTGAGTGGCATCTCTATGGCGACTCGGCAACTCGGGGGTGGATTACATTACTCGAGTCAAAGCCTTAGAAACCCCCAAAACCCCTAACAGGGTCAACTAACGTACACACGGTACATAAAGCCCCGAATATCCAGCTCAGTCGAAGCTCAGCAGAGCGATCACCACACCGCTGGTTCCTCTGACCTACGGTAGACGCAGAGTGGGGTTTTTGCTTCTGCTGTGAAGTCGTTGTTCTTGTTATTGTAGAGATGTGAGGTTTTATTCTGACCGCAGCGATAAATATTGTAGCTCTGCTGTTTCAGTGGAGTGACGATTCCATCGTTAGCAATGTGGTAAATTACATCATTTACAAGCAGTTTACACTCTTATCAGCTGTTCTCACACCTGTCACCACACACACACACACACACACACACACACACACACACACACACACACACACACACACACCTGTGTGCTGTAAAAGTGACGTGTGTGTGATCACGTCTCTGCTTCTTCCTGTTCTCACTCACTGCCGGAGCTGTAAACCTCACAGCGGGAGGTTCTCTCACTCGGAGAACCTGCACGTCAACTGTCTGAAATCTGCTGTATGCAGAAGTTTGTGCACCCCTGCTTGAATTGCATGGTGTTTATTGATCTTCTGAGTGTAAATAAGTGAATACGTCCTCAACGGAGACACACTACTGCGCACTGTGATGCACAATTACTGTTTATTTGCTGAATGTGGCCTGTGCAAAAGTTATGGCACACTTTAGATTTTATGTGTCTAACGTAAAAAGAAATTGGTCCTATTTAAGTTTGTTGCCTGTAGAGGATGTGATCACTTGCTTTCAGTTAGGAGACTGGGTGTGTGTGTGTGTGTGTGTGTGTGTCTGTGTGTGTTTGGGGCGTAAAAATGAATGTAATGAGTTGTTTTTTAGTCCGATTCAATATGCAGTGCAGATTGAAGGTATAGAATCTGTACTGTGAGTATTTTGAGTATTGATGTGAGAATCTGCGCTTATTGACGGCTTCATGCAGCTGAAAAACATTGCCAGGCTAGTTTGTGTTTCATGTGAGACCGAATAATTTTCTCCGTAGGGTTTAAATCTGGACTCTGACCAGAACAAAACCATTATTTTTGACCACTTATTTAAAACCATTTCTGTAGACACACAGTGTTGATTTTTAATTAGTAGAGTTTTTTGTGACGCACCTTCTTCTGTGTGTTTAGTGGTGCGAGGAAACATCCGAGCAGTGGACACAGACGCTGACCTGCAAGCGGCGGTGATCAAAGTCAGCGCCACCCGGGTTTACCGCCAGAAATTCGCCTTGTTCTCCAGTAACGGCCGCCTGACGCATTCCGGAGCGATCCGGACGCCGCTGAGCTGTGGCGTCCGCACAGGGTCGGGCAGCTTTCTGTTCACCGGACACATCCACTTTGGAGAAGCGTGGCTGGGCTGTGCGCCACGATACAAAGACTTCCTGAGGGTGTACGAGCAGGCCAAGCAAGAGCTGCAGATACCCTGCACCCTCGACACTCACTGAGAGAGACAGACGGAGAGAGAGACAGGACATCATTAATGCTGCTTCTGTAGTGGAGCCACTCGGCTGATTAGGAGAGAAAGACGGAGGAAGTGGAACTCCACCCTTCGCCAGCTCTTCCAGAAAGAGCGTGAAAGAGGAGGAGAAAGGAGTGTGGCTGCCCTTGACTCTCCACAACCAGCTGAGTGGTGCTGCAAATCCCTGAGCTTGGCTGTCGTCTCAGAGAGACAGACAGAAATGAAAAGACAGCACGACGGCTGCGGCCAGGCAGTCGGATGAAAAGAGAATCTGGGTGCCTTTGAGTTCCGAGGCCTGGAATTCTGGCCGAACTGGGCCAAGAAGAGCAAAGAAGAACCGTCTCAGGAAACTCTGTGACTCTGGGAGCTTTCTTGTGTGAACTTCCCCCCAAAAAAATCACCTCTGAAGAGCGGACGGTCAGCAGCCGCCCCTCAGGGCTCACTGTACATAAGCTATAGCGAATATATGTAGCGCGCCAGACTTTACAGTATTTTCCAACACTTAAACGAGAGAAGTTGTCATACATTTATTTTTACAAGGCAGCGAATATTGAACATGGTACAGAAACGATTATTCTGTGTGTTTATCTTGTATTTGCACTGACCGTGAGAAGGGAAATAACGCGGAGATGAATGCTGCACGCATGACAAACCAAATGAAACCAGATTATATGTAGCACAGAGGAGTAAGGCCTGAAACACGGTTCACGCAAGAACGCAGATGCATCGAGCTACAGTCACGCTTTCATGCGCTGTTGCATTTTAACATTCGTCACAGCACAGTTCATAACGCAGTGCAAGCACTAGCTGCATTCTGAGCTTTGCAGCAAGGGGGCGCTATAGCAAGAGCCAAGCCTGGCCAGATTGCGCTTGATTTTACCATATGATCTATATCAATTATAAAACACTGTCAGAAGAAAAGAATGGTAACTTTACAGGAGAAGGAAAAAACCTACTTTTGATGTAAGTCAATGGAGCCAGACTTTTTTCCACTTTTATTGGTCCGTTCATCCTGAAATTTACACACTCGGTAAAGGACAGCAGGAATTTTCACATTTCAGTTTTTCACTGATAATTTATATATTTTATGTATTTACAATAAAAAAACCTTTTGATGTAACAGGTAAAGAATCTACTGTTCTGCCCCTGACGTTGAGTCGGATTAACGGTAGCTGACTCTAGCGCCCCCTTGAGTACGAGGTGTTTGACGTAAAACCGTGCGGTGAGTTGGCACAGAAGGGCCGGACGTTAGACGAGCTCTGCTGTTTGCAGTTGCGTACTTGCGTTGACCGTTTCTGGCCTACGTGGTTTTCTAGACGCGAGGAGAGCAGAGCTTATGCGGCCAGTCGATGTTCGCAGCTCAAGGCTGAAGCTGCGCGTAGACGAGCGATTAGAAAAGTACGAAGCGCTTTGCATCTGTACCGAATTTTTTCTTTTATTTTCAGCTCTAAAAACGACAGAATCCCGTCAGCTCTGCTCGCCGTCCCATCATCTGGGCTGTTTTCGGTCGCCTCCGGAAAAAGGCTGGACGATATTTACTTTTGTTACGAAGCGTTTGAGGCCTATTTAAGTTAACGGCGTATTTTTGTGTTTTTTTTTTTTGTTTTGTTGATGTTTTTGTTGACGTTCAGTGTTTATCATGCACTAAATGTGTGGGGAGTAGAGGAGAAACCAAATGAGTGAAAGAACAGAAGCTCTAAACTGCCTTTTTACCACGTTTTACTGTGTGTGTGTGTGTGTGTGTGTGTGTGTGTGTGTGTGTGTGTGTGTGTGTGTGTGTGCGCGTCTTTGTGACGGCTTTATCTGTACGTAAAGTGATTTATGAAAAAAAGAAGTGAATATTGATGTAAATAAGATGTTTTAGGGGGAAAGGAGCGTATGGTGGAGTTTGTATGTGATGAAGTTTATTAATAAATCATAAAGAGCTGAACGTCTGAGTCCCTGTGGTTTCTGGGACTTCACTGCAGCTGATTAGACGGAGGACACGTTTGG
>NC_051213.1:3238507-3256007 GCF_015220715.1 Pygocentrus nattereri
TCATTTTATAGTAAATGAGTTTGGGCTGGTTTATGTTTATGAACAGACGCCTACAGATCAACATAGTAAAGGAGCTCATCTGTGATCCTGAGTTTAAAGCCAGTTTTTATTCAACTTAAACTTGGAACTAAGTTGTAAATAAATCTGAAACTGAAACTTTGCTTGTGTGTAAAAAGTGATTTCAGAGCCACTCGGTTCTCCCTGATGGAAACTGTTTACCTTCAGTGTTTTGTGCTTCTGATCATTTTAATAGACGTCAGCGTCACTAATTAATGACGTTCTATTAAAAGACTGGTTTACCAAGAGAGACGCTGGAGGACTTTCACCTGAAATGAGTTCATGAAGCCAGTCTGGTTATAAAAATGATAACAGGACATCAGAGCCACAATTACTCTTTTAGTACTTTTACTTTATACTTAAGTACATTTGAAGGGAAATACTTTAGTACTTTTACTCAAGTGGAGGTCTAAACGGAGGAACTTCTACTTTTACTGGAGAAATATTTTACCTCTGGTGTCTCGACTTTAACTGAAGTACCTGATTTATGTACTTAGCTCTGATATTAACCAACAAATATTCATTTACAAAAAATGGTACACAGCTTAAAAAAGGAAATAAAATAAGTCTCTGTTGGACAGTGCTGCTGTGTGTGTGTGTGTGTGTGTGTGTGTGTGTGTGTGTGTGTGTGTGTGTGTGTGTGTGTGTGTGTGTGTGTGTGTGTGTGTGATCCAAGTGTACGACTGCCAACCGAAAGTACAAAGATCAGATTTATCTCTCTCTCTCTCTCTGGGGAGCTGCTCAGACAGAGAGCTTGGCAGGTGGGCTGACCGAAACTGCCCATCAGAGCCAGAAAAACACACACACACACAAACACACACACACAGGTAGAGTCAGAAAAATCTGAGTGAGGAACAGAGACGTGTGTGTGAGTGTGAGAAAGCAGCAGTGGGACGGTGTGTACAGTGTGTGTGTGTGTGTGTGTGTACAGTGTGTGTGTGTACAGTGTGTGTGTGTGTGTGTGTGTGTGTGTGTGTGTGTGTGTGTGTGTGTGTGTGTGTGTGTGTGTGACTTTGTAAAGTTTATTTTCTTTTGTTTTTGTTTGTTTTTCACAAAGTCTCCATGCTCCATGCTTTAATACAGAAAGAGTAAAAGTTTCTTTTTGCTTCCTGAGGTTGAGATTAGGGTCAGGTTTAGGATTAGACCTGGAGGGTCAGGTTCCCACACCGGGATTAAGCCTAGTCCTAACACTGGACACAGTTTGATTATATCATTACTGAAAAAAGAGAAGTATCTCCATTTTTACTGATTTTTATTTTCTATATTTGAACTGGGCAGCTGTGCTTTACATTCTGTAGCTACTTCACGAAGAACGGGCCAATAGAAAAGCTCCACACTGGCCTGTTATACAGTCTCTTCACATTAACTTACACTAAAGTTAAGGACGTGTGTTTCTTCACTGTAAAAATGAATTGCGTTTTAACTTAAAAACATAAGTAACCTGGTTGCCTTAAAATTTTGAGTCCATTAAACATTGAAGAAGAGGTCATTAATAGATGGACTGCGGTCCGAGTCCGGATCCAGACGCTGTCCTATGCAGACCTGGTCCTGTAACCGATAAACTATGGAGAAAGATTTAATTCCTGTTTTAATCAGCATAAGTTTTCTAGCCTTTACCGTAGCTTTGGTGCCTGGGAGACTCACCAACCAATCGCATGCACTGTAAATATCATACGTGACGCTGCTCGGCCAATCAGATCTGTGCATTACGATGAGCTCTGAGACTCGAATGAGTGACGTCACACAGGGGAGGGACGAGGAGAGAAACAGCAGTCAGAGAAGAAAGTGAGTCAGAGGGAAGTTATTCCACATGACGTGATCTAAAAAGAGAAAACTGATAGTAAATGTTGTTGAAATCTGACCGAACTGGACTGTATTTGATCGGATACTCAGTAAATGTTGTTGAAATCTGACCGAACTGGACTGTATTTGATAGGATACTCAGTAAATGTTGTTGAAATCTGACCGAACTGGACTTTATTTGATCTGATGTTCAGTAAATGTTGGTGAAATCTGACCGAACTGGACTTTATTTGATCTGATGTTCAGTAAATGTTGTTGAAATCTGACCGAACTGGACTTTATTTGATCTGATGTTCAGTAAATGTTGTTGAAATCTGACCGAACTGGACTTTATTTAATCTCATGTTCAGTAAATGTTGGTGAAATCTGACCGAACTGGACTTTATTTGATCTGATGTTCAGTAAATGTTGGTGAAATCTGACCGAACTGGACTTTATTTGATCTGATGTTCAGTAAACGTTGTTGAAATCTGAACTGGACTTTATTTGGTCTGATGTTCAGTAAACGTTGTTGAAATCTGACCGAACTGGACTTTATTTGATCTGATGTTCAGCAAATGTTGGTGAAATCTGACCGAACTGGACTTTATTTGATCTCATGTTCAGTAAATATTGGTGAAATCTGACCGAACTGGACTTTATTTGATCTGATGTTCAGTAAATGTTGGTGAAATCTGACCGAACTGGACTTTATTTGATCTCATGTTCAGTAAATGTTGGTGAAATCTGACCGAACTGGACTTTATTTGATCTCATGTTCAGTAAATGTTGGTGAAATCTGACCGAACTGGACTTTATTTGATCTGATGTTCAGTAAATGTTGGTGAAATCTGACCGAACTGGACTTTATTTGATCTCATGTTCAGTAAATGTTGGTGAAATCTGACCGAACTGGACTTTATTTGATCTGATGTTCAGTAAATGTTGGTGAAATCTGACCGAACTGGACTTTATTTAATCTGGTGTTCAGTAAATGTTGTTGAAATCTGACCGAACTGGACTTTATTTGATCTGATGTTCAGTAAACGTTGTTGAAATCTGACCGAACTGGACTTTCTTTGATCTCATGTTCAGTAAACGTTGTTGAAATCTGGTCGAACTGGACTTTATTTGGTCTGATGTTCAGTAAACGTTGTTGAAATCTGACCGAACTGGACTTTATTTGGTCTGATGTTCAGTAAATGTTGTTGAAATCTGACCGAACTGGACTTGATTTGATCTGATGTTCAGTAAATGTTGTTGAAATCTGACCGAACTGGACTTTATTAGGTCTGATGTTCAGTAAACTTTGTTGAAATCTGACCGAACTGGACATTATTTGATCTGATGTTCAGTAAACGTTGTTGAAATCTGACCGAACTGGACTTTCTTTGATCTCATGTTCAGTAAACGTTGTTGAAATCTGGTCGAACTGGACTTTATTTGGTCTGATGTTCAGTAAACGTTGTTGAAATCTGACCGAACTGGACTTTATTTGGTCTGATGTTCAGTAAATGTTGTTGAAATCTGACCGAACTGGACTTGATTTGATCTGATGTTCAGTAAATGTTGTTGAAATCTGACCGAACCGGACTTTATTTGGTCTGATGTTCAGTAAACTTTGGTGAAATCTGATCGAATTGGACTTTATTTGATCTGATGTTCAGTAAACGTTGTTGAAATCTGACCGAACTGGACTTGATTTGATCTGATGTTCAGTAAATGTTGTTGAAATCTGACCGAACTGGACTTGATTTGATCTGATGTTCAGTAAATGTTGTTGAAATCTGACCGAACTGGACTTTATTTGATCTGATGTTCAGTGAATGTTGTTGAAATCTGACCGAACTGGACTTTATTTGATCTGATGTTCAGTGAATGTTGTTGAAATCTGGTCGAACTGGACTTTATTTGATCTGATGTTCAGTAAATGTTGGTGAAATCTGACCGAACTGGACTTTATTTGATCTGATGTTCAGTAAATGTTGGTGAAATCTGACCGAACTGCACTTTATTTGATCTGATGTTCAGTAAATGTTGGTGAAATCTGACCGAACTGGACTTTATTTGATCTGATGTTCAGTAAATGTTGGTGAAATCTGACCGAACTGGACTTTATTTGATCTGATGTTCAGTAAATGTTGTTGAAATCTGACCGAACTGGACTTTATTTGATCTGATGTTCAGTAAATGTTGTTGAAATCTGACCGAACTGGACTTTATTTGATCTGATGTTCAGTAAATGTTGGTGAAATCTGACCGAACTGGACATTATTTGATCTGATGTTCAGTAAACGTTGGTGAAATCTGACCGAACTGGACATTATTTGATCTGATGTTCAGTAAACGTTGGTGAAATCTGATCGAATTGGACTTTATTTGATCTGATGTTCAGTAAACGTTGGTGAAATCTGACCGAACTGGACTTTATTTGATCTGATGTTCAGTGAATGTTGTTGAAATCTGGTCGACCTGGACTTTATTTGATCTGATGTTCAGTAAATGTTGTTGAAATCTGACCGAACTGGACTTTATTTGATCTGATGTTCAGTAAATGTTGGTGAAATCTGACCGAACTGGACTTTATTTGATCTGATGTTCAGTAAATGTTGTTGAAATCTGGTCGAACTGGACTTTATTTGGTCTGATGTTCAGTAAACGTTGTTGAAATCTGACCGAACTGGACTTTATTTGATCTGATGTTCAGCAAATGTTGGTGAAATCTGACCGAACTGGACTTTATTTGATCTCATGTTCAGTAAATATTGGTGAAATCTGACCGAACTGGACTTTATTTGATCTGATGTTCAGTAAATGTTGGTGAAATCTGACCGAACTGGACATTATTTGATCTGATGTTCAGTAAACGTTGGTGAAATCTGACCGAACTGGACATTATTTGATCTGATGTTCAGTAAACGTTGGTGAAATCTGATCGAATTGGACTTTATTTGATCTGATGTTCAGTAAACGTTGTTGAAATCTGACCGAACTGGACTTTATTTGATCTGATGTTCAGTGAATGTTGTTGAAATCTGGTCGACCTGGACTTTATTTGATCTGATGTTCAGTAAATGTTGTTGAAATCTGACCGAACTGGACTTCATTTGATCTGATGTTCAGTAAATGTTGGTGAAATCTGACCGAACTGGACTTTATTTGATCTGATGTTCAGTAAATGTTGGTGAAATCTGACCGAACTGGACTTTATTTGATCTGATGTTCAGTAAATGTTGGTGAAATCTGACCGAACTGGACTTTATTTGATCTGATGTTCAGTAAATGTTGGTGAAATCTGTCCGAACTGGACTTTATTTGATCTGATGTTCAGTAAATGTTGGTGAAATCTGACCGAACTGGACTTTATTTGATCTGATGTTCAGTAAATGTTGTTGAAATCTGACCGAACTGGACTTTATTTGATCTGATGTTCAGTAAACGTTGGTGAAATCTGACCGAACTGGACATTATTTGATCTGATGTTCAGTAAACGTTGGTGAAATCTGACCGAACTGGACATTATTTGATCTGATGTTCAGTAAACGTTGGTGAAATCTGGTCGAATTGGACTTTATTTGATCTGATGTTCAGTAAACGTTGTTGAAATCTGACCGAACTGGACTTTATTTGATCTGATGTTCAGTGAATGTTGTTGAAATCTGGTCGACCTGGACTTTATTTGATCTGATGTTCAGTAAATGTTGTTGAAATCTGACCGAACTGGACTTTATTTGATCTGATGTTCAGTAAATGTTGGTGAAATCTGACCGAACTGGACTTTATTTGATCTGATGTTCAGTAAATGTTGTTGAAATCTGGTCGAACTGGACTTTATTTGGTCTGATGTTCAGTAAACGTTGTTGAAATCTGACCGAACTGGACTTTATTTGATCTGATGTTCAGCAAATGTTGGTGAAATCTGACCGAACTGGACTTTATTTGATCTCATGTTCAGTAAATATTGGTGAAATCTGACCGAACTGGACTTTATTTGATCTGATGTTCAGTAAATGTTGGTGAAATCTGACCGAACTGGACTTTATTTGATCTGATGTTCAGTAAACGTTGGTGAAATCTGACCGAACTGGACATTATTTGATCTGATGTTCAGTAAACGTTGGTGAAATCTGATCGAATTGGACTTTATTTGATCTGATGTTCAGTAAACGTTGTTGAAATCTGACCGAACTGGACTTTATTTGATCTGATGTTCAGTGAATGTTGTTGAAATCTGGTCGACCTGGACTTTATTTGATCTGATGTTCAGTAAATGTTGGTGAAATCTGACCGAACTGGACTTTATTTGATCTGATGTTCAGTAAATGTTGTTGAAATCTGGTCGAACTGGACTTTATTTGGTCTGATGTTCAGTAAATGTTGGTGAAATCTGACCGAACTGGACTTTATTTGATCTGATGTTCAGTAAATGTTGGTGAAATCTGACCGAACTGGACTTTATTTGATCTGATGTTCAGTAAATGGTGTTGAAATCTGGTCGAACTGGACTTTATTTGATCTGATGTTCAGTAAATGGTGTTGAAATCTGGTCGAACTGGACTTTATTTGATCTGATGTTCAGTAAATGTTGGTGAAATCTGGTCGAACTGGACTTTATTTGATCTGATGTTCAGTAAATGTTGGTGAAATCTGACCGAACTGGACTTTATTTGATCTGATGTTCAGTAAATGTTGTTGAAATCTGACCGAACTGGACTTTATTTGATCTGATGTTCAGTAAATGTTGGTGAAATCTGACCGAACTGGACTTTATTTGATCTGATGTTCAGTAAATGTTGTTGAAATCTGACCGAACTGGACTTTATTTGATCTGATGTTCAGTAAATGTTGTTGAAATCTGACCGAACTGGACTTTATTTGATCTGATGTTCAGTAAATGTTGGTGAAATCTGACCGAACTGGACTTTATTTGATCTGATGTTCAGTAAATGTTGTTGAAATCTGACCGAACTGGACTTTATTTGATCTGATGTTCAGTAAATGTTGGTGAAATCTGACCGAACTGGACTTTATTTGATCTGATGTTCAGTAAACGTTGGTGAAATCTGACCGAACTGGACATTATTTGATCTGATGTTCAGTAAATGTTGGTGAAATCTGATCGAATTGGACTTTATTTGATCTCATGTTCAGTAAATGTTGTTGAAATCTGACCGAACTGGACTTTATTTGATCTGATGTTCAGTAAATGTTGGTGAAATCTGACCGAACTGGACTTTATTTGATCTGATGTTCAGTAAACGTTGTTGAAATCTGACTGAACTGGACTTTATTTGATCTGATGTTCAGTAAATGTTGTTGAAATCTGACCGAACTGGACTTTATTTTATCTGATGTTCAGTAAATGTTGTTGAAATCTGACTGAACTGGACTTTATTTGATCTGATGTTCAGTAAATGTTGTTGAAATCTGACCGAACTGGACTTTATTTGATCTGATGTTCAGTAAATGTTGTTGAAATCTGACCGAACTGGACTTTATTTGATCTGATGTTCAGTAAATGTTGGTGAAATCTGACCGAACTGGACTTTATTTGATCTGATGTTCAGTAAATGTTGTTGAAATCTGACCGAACTGGACTTTATTTGATCTGATGTTCAGTAAATGTTGTTGAAATCTGACCGAACTGGACTTTATTTGATCTGATGTTCAGTAAACGTTGGTGAAATCTGACCGAACTGGACATTATTTGATCTGATGTTCAGTAAATGTTGTTGAAATCTGGTCGAACTGGACTTTATTTGATCTGATGTTCAGTAAATGTTGGTGAAATCTGACCGAACTGGACTTTATTTGATCTGATGTTCAGTAAATGTTGGTGAAATCTGACCGAACTGCACTTTATTTGATCTGATGTTCAGTAAATGTTGGTGAAATCTGACCGAACTGGACTTTATTTGATCTGATGTTCAGTAAATGTTGGTGAAATCTGACCGAACTGGACTTTATTTGATCTGATGTTCAGTAAATGTTGTTGAAATCTGACCGAACTGGACTTTATTTGATCTGATGTTCAGTAAATGTTGTTGAAATCTGACCGAACTGGACTTTATTTGATCTGATGTTCAGTAAACGTTGGTGAAATCTGACCGAACTGGACATTATTTGATCTGATGTTCAGTAAACGTTGTTGAAATCTGACCGAACTGGACATTATTTGATCTGATGTTCAGTAAACGTTGGTGAAATCTGATCGAATTGGACTTTATTTGATCTGATGTTCAGTAAACGTTGTTGAAATCTGACCGAACTGGACTTTATTTGATCTGATGTTCAGTGAATGTTGTTGAAATCTGGTCGACCTGGACTTTATTTGATCTGATGTTCAGTAAATGTTGTTGAAATCTGACCGAACTGGACTTTATTTGATCTGATGTTCAGTAAATGTTGGTGAAATCTGACCGAACTGGACTTTATTTGATCTGATGTTCAGTAAATGTTGTTGAAATCTGGTCGAACTGGACTTTATTTGGTCTGATGTTCAGTAAACGTTGTTGAAATCTGACCGAACTGGACTTTATTTGATCTGATGTTCAGCAAATGTTGGTGAAATCTGACCGAACTGGACTTTATTTGATCTCATGTTCAGTAAATATTGGTGAAATCTGACCGAACTGGACTTTATTTGATCTGATGTTCAGTAAATGTTGGTGAAATCTGACCGAACTGGACATTATTTGATCTGATGTTCAGTAAACGTTGGTGAAATCTGACCGAACTGGACATTATTTGATCTGATGTTCAGTAAACGTTGGTGAAATCTGATCGAAGTGGACTTTATTTGATCTGATGTTCAGTAAACGTTGTTGAAATCTGACCGAACTGGACTTTATTTGATCTGATGTTCAGTGAATGTTGTTGAAATCTGGTCGACCTGGACTTTATTTGATCTGATGTTCAGTAAATGTTGTTGAAATCTGACCGAACTGGACTTCATTTGATCTGATGTTCAGTAAATGTTGGTGAAATCTGACCGAACTGGACTTTATTTGATCTGATGTTCAGTAAATGTTGGTGAAATCTGACCGAACTGCACTTTATTTGATCTGATGTTCAGTAAATGTTGGTGAAATCTGACCGAACTGGACTTTATTTGATCTGATGTTCAGTAAATGTTGGTGAAATCTGTCCGAACTGGACTTTATTTGATCTGATGTTCAGTAAATGTTGGTGAAATCTGACCGAACTGGACTTTATTTGATCTGATGTTCAGTAAATGTTGTTGAAATCTGACCGAACTGGACTTTATTTGATCTGATGTTCAGTAAACGTTGGTGAAATCTGACCGAACTGGACATTATTTGATCTGATGTTCAGTAAACGTTGGTGAAATCTGACCGAACTGGACATTATTTGATCTGATGTTCAGTAAACGTTGGTGAAATCTGATCGAATTGGACTTTATTTGATCTGATGTTCAGTAAACGTTGTTGAAATCTGACCGAACTGGACTTTATTTGATCTGATGTTCAGTGAATGTTGTTGAAATCTGGTCGACCTGGACTTTATTTGATCTGATGTTCAGTAAATGTTGTTGAAATCTGACCGAACTGGACTTTATTTGATCTGATGTTCAGTAAATGTTGGTGAAATCTGACCGAACTGGACTTTATTTGATCTGATGTTCAGTAAATGTTGTTGAAATCTGGTCGAACTGGACTTTATTTGGTCTGATGTTCAGTAAACGTTGTTGAAATCTGACCGAACTGGACTTTATTTGATCTGATGTTCAGAAAATGTTGGTGAAATCTGACCGAACTGGACTTTATTTGATCTCATGTTCAGTAAATATTGGTGAAATCTGACCGAACTGGACTTTATTTGATCTGATGTTCAGTAAATGTTGGTGAAATCTGACCGAACTGGACATTATTTGATCTGATGTTCAGTAAACGTTGGTGAAATCTGACCGAACTGGACATTATTTGATCTGATGTTCAGTAAACGTTGGTGAAATCTGATCGAATTGGACTTTATTTGATCTGATGTTCAGTAAACGTTGTTGAAATCTGACCGAACTGGACTTTATTTGATCTGATGTTCAGTGAATGTTGTTGAAATCTGGTCGACCTGGACTTTATTTGATCTGATGTTCAGTAAATGTTGTTGAAATCTGACCGAACTGGACTTTATTTGATCTGATGTTCAGTAAATGTTGTTGAAATCTGGTCGAACTGGACTTTATTTGGTCTGATGTTCAGTAAATGTTGGTGAAATCTGACCGAACTGGACTTTATTTGATCTGATGTTCAGTAAATGTTGGTGAAATCTGACCGAACTGGACTTTATTTGATCTGATGTTCAGTAAATGGTGTTGAAATCTGGTCGAACTGGACTTTATTTGATCTGATGTTCAGTAAATGGTGTTGAAATCTGGTCGAACTGGACTTTATTTGATCTGATGTTCAGTAAATGTTGGTGAAATCTGGTCGAACTGGACTTTATTTGATCTGATGTTCAGTAAATGTTGGTGAAATCTGACCGAACTGGACTTTATTTGATCTGATGTTCAGTAAATGTTGTTGAAATCTGACCGAACTGGACTTTATTTGATCTGATGTTCAGTAAATGTTGGTGAAATCTGACCGAACTGGACTTTATTTGATCTGATGTTCAGTAAATGTTGTTGAAATCTGACCGAACTGGACTTTATTTGATCTGATGTTCAGTAAATGTTGTTGAAATCTGACCGAACTGGACTTTATTTGATCTGATGTTCAGTAAATGTTGGTGAAATCTGACCGAACTGGACTTTATTTGATCTGATGTTCAGTAAATGTTGTTGAAATCTGACCGAACTGGACTTTATTTGATCTGATGTTCAGTAAATGTTGGTGAAATCTGACCGAACTGGACTTTATTTGATCTGATGTTCAGTAAACGTTGGTGAAATCTGACCGAACTGGACATTATTTGATCTGATGTTCAGTAAATGTTGGTGAAATCTGATCGAATTGGACTTTATTTGATCTCATGTTCAGTAAATGTTGTTGAAATCTGACTGAACTGGACTTTATTTGATCTGATGTTCAGTAAATGTTGGTGAAATCTGACCGAACTGGACTTTATTTGATCTGATGTTCAGTAAACGTTGTTGAAATCTGACTGAACTGGACTTTATTTGATCTGATGTTCAGTAAATGTTGTTGAAATCTGACCGAACTGGACTTTATTTTATCTGATGTTCAGTAAATGTTGTTGAAATCTGACTGAACTGGACTTTATTTGATCTGATGTTCAGTAAATGTTGTTGAAATCTGACCGAACTGGACTTTATTTGATCTGATGTTCAGTAAATGTTGTTGAAATCTGACCGAACTGGACTTTATTTGATCTGATGTTCAGTAAATGTTGGTGAAATCTGACCGAACTGGACTTTATTTGATCTGATGTTCAGTAAATGTTGTTGAAATCTGACCGAACTGGACTTTATTTGATCTGATGTTCAGTAAATGTTGTTGAAATCTGACCGAACTGGACTTTATTTGATCTGATGTTCAGTAAACGTTGGTGAAATCTGACCGAACTGGACATTATTTGATCTGATGTTCAGTAAATGTTGGTGAAATCTGATCGAATTGGACTTTATTTGATCTCATGTTCAGTAAATGTTGTTGAAATCTGACTGAACTGGACTTTATTTGATCTGATGTTCAGTAAATGTTGGTGAAATCTGACTGAACTGGACTTTATTTGATCTGATGTTCAGTAAATGGTGTTGAAATCTGATCGAATTGGACTTTATTTGATCTCATGTTCAGTAAATGTTGTTGAAATCTGACTGAACTGGACTTTATTTGATCTGATGTTCAGTAAATGTTGGTGAAATCTGACCGAACTGGACTTTATTTGATCTGATGTTCAGTAAACGTTGTTGAAATCTGACTGAACTGGACTTTATTTGATCTGATGTTCAGTAAATGTTGTTGAAATCTGACCGAACTGGACTTTATTTGATCTGATGTTCAGTAAATGTTGTTGAAATCTGACTGAACTGGACTTTATTTGATCTGATGTTCAGTAAATGTTGGTGAAATCTGACCGAACTGGACTTTATTTGATCTGTTGTTCAGGAAATGTTGTTGAGATCTGACCGAACTGGACTTTATTTGATCTCATGTTCATTTCGTTTATTTGGACAATTATATATATATATATATATATATATATATATATATATATATATATATATATATATATATATATACATACACATATACATGTATAACATACTTATATGAAAAACATACGTCTTATTGTTGAAACATAAACTTATATCTGCATTTTTGCCATTTTCTTACAGAAATTGAAAAGACCAGCTGCTCTTTACACTGTATTATATTTCTATAATGAATTGTCCAATAAAAATAAAAATGCTCCAACAGTGTTTGAAATAAAATCTTTTTCCATTAACTTCATTAACTGTCCTTCTCCTGTAAATGTACCATTTTGTAGATACAAAGTTTAATCACAACAGTAATGTATATAATACATATGGGGCCTAATGTTATCACATATAGGAATTTATACAGATATACAGGGTGTATGTGTATGATCTCATGTCCTGTTACGGTATAAAAACAAATGTCTGTGTTTCTGTGTGTGTGTGTGTGTGTGTGTATCCAGCATGTGTGCTGGAATTCTCTCCTAATTACGACACGGATTAAGTAGGAAAACTCTGGGAACTGGGAGAGTGTGGGAATCAACTCCCATCACACACACTCTCACATACTCTCTCTCTCTCTCTCACACACACACACACACACACACACACACACACACACACACACACACACACTCCAACCCCCCGCCCCCAACTCTCTCTTTCTCCTCACATCAACTCACTTCTACTTCCACATAGATGTAGCTTCTACTGTTTCATTTAAAAAGCTCTATAATGTTCATATGATCCACACAGTCGCTCTGACAGACTGTAATACACTACAGGAAGCGTAGGGGGCGATACGGCTTCTACTGCTTCATTTAAAAAGCTCTATAATGTTCATATGATCCACACAGTCGCTCTGACAGACTGTAATACACTACAGGAAGCGTAGGGGGCGATACGGCTTCTACTGTTTCATTTAAAAAGCTCTATAATGTTCATATGATCCACACAGTCGCTCTGACAGACTGTAATACACTACAGGAAGCGTAGGGGGCGATACGGCTTCTACTGTTTCATTTAAAAAGCTCTATAATGTTCATATGATCCACACAGTCGCTCTGACAGACTGTAATACACTACAGGAAGCGTAGGGGGCGATACGGCTTCTACTGTTTCATTTAAAAAGCTCTATAATGTTCATATGATCCACACAGTCGCTCTGACAGACTGTAATACACTACAGGAAGCGTAGGGGGCGATACGGCTTCTACTGTTTCATTTAAAAAGCTCTATAATGTTCATATGATCCACACAGTCGCTCTGACAGACTGTAATACACTACAGGAAGCGTAGGGGGCGATACGGCTTCTACTGTTTCATTTAAAAAGCTCTATAATGTTCATATGATCCACACAGTCGCTCTGACAGACTGTAATACACTACAGGAAGCGTAGGGGGCGATACGGCTTCTACTGTTTCATTTAAAAAGCTCTATAATGTTCATATGATCCACACAGTCGCTCTGACAGACTGTAATACACTACAGGAAGCGTAGGGGGCGATACGGCTTCTACTGTTTCATTTAAAAAGCTCTATAATGTTCATATGATCCACACAGTCGCTCTGACAGACTGTAATACACTACAGGAAGCGTAGGGGGCGATACGGCTTCTACTGTTTCATTTAAAAAGCTCTATAATGTTCATATGATCCACACAGTCGCTCTGACAGACTGTAATACACTACAGGAAGCGTAGGGGGCGATACGGCTTCTACTGTTTCATTTAAAAAGCTCTATAATGTTCATATGATCCACACAGTCGCTCTGACAGACTGTAATACACTACAGGAAGCGTAGGGGGCGATACGGCTTCTACTGTTTCATTTAAAAAGCTCTATAATGTTCATATGATCCACACAGTCGCTCTGACAGACTGTAATACACTACAGGAAGCGTAGGGGGCGATACGGCTTCTACTGTTTCATTTAAAAAGCTCTATAATGTTCATATGATCCACACAGTCGCTCTGACAGACTGTAATACACTACAGGAAGCGTAGGGGGCGATACGGCTTCTACTGTTTCATTTAAAAAGCTCTATAATGTTCATATGATCCACACAGTCGCTCTGACAGACTGTAATACACTACAGGAAGCGTAGGGGGCGATACGGCTTCTACTGTTTCATTTAAAAAGCTCTATAATGTTCATATGATCCACACAGTCGCTCTGACAGACTGTAATACACTACAGGAAGCGTAGGGGGCGATACGGCTTCTACTATTTCATTTAAAAAGCTCTATAATGTTCATATGATCCACACAGTCGCTCTGACAGACTGTAATACACTACAGGAAGCGTAGGGGGCGATACGGCTTCTACTGTTTCATTTAAAAAGCTCTATAATGTTCATATGATCCACACAGTCGCTCTGACAGACTGTAATACACTACAGGAAGCGTAGGGGGCGATACGGCTTCTACTGTTTCATTTAAAAAGGTCTATAATGTTCATATGATCCACACAGTCGCTCTGACAGACTGTAATACACTACAGGAAGCGTAGGGGGCGATACGGCTTCTACTGTTTCATTTAAAAAGCTCTATAATGTTCATATGATCCACACAGTCGCTCTGACAGACTGTAATACACTACAGGAAGCGTAGGGGGCGATACGGCTTCTACTATTTCATTTAAAAAGCTCTATAATGTTCATATGATCCACACAGTCGCTCTGACAGACTGTAATACACTACAGGAAGCGTAGGGGGCGATACGGCTTCTACTGTTTCATTTAAAAAGCTCTATAATGTTCATATGATCCACACAGTCGCACTGACAGACTGTAATACACTACAGGAAGCGTAGGGGGCGATACGGCTTCTACTGTTTCATTTAAAAAGCTCTATAATGTTCATATGATCCACACAGTCGCTCTGACAGACTGTAATACACTACAGGAAGCGTAGGGGGCGATACGGCTTCTACTGTTTCATTTAAAAAGCTCTATAATGTTCATATGATCCACACGGTCGCTCTGACAGACTGTAATACACTACAGGAAGCGTAGGGGGCGATACGGCTTCTACTGTTTCATTTAAAAAGCTCTATAATGTTCATATGATCCACACAGTCGCTCTGACAGACTGTAATACACTACAGGAAGCGTAGGGGGCGATACGGCTTCTACTGTTTCATTTAAAAAGCTCTATAATGTTCATATGATCCACACAGTCGCTCTGACAGACTGTAATACACTACAGGAAGCGTAGGGGGCGATACGGTTTCTACTGCTTCATTTAAAAAGCTCTATAATGTTCATATGATCCACACAGTCGCTCTGACAGACTGTAATACACTACAGGAAGCGTAGGGGGCGATACGGCTTCTACTGTTTCATTTAAAAAGCTCTAGAATGTTCATATGATCCACACAGTCGCTCTGACAGACTGTAATACACTACAGGAAGCGTAGGGGGCGATACGGCTTCTACTGTTTCATTTAAAAAGCTCTATAATGTTCATATGATCCACACAGTCGCTCTGACAGACTGTAATACACTACAGGAAGCGTAGGGGGCGATACGGCTTCTACTGCTTCATTTAAAAAGCTCTATAATGTTCATATGATCCACACAGTCGCTCTGACAGACTGTAATACACTACAGGAAGCGTTACTCTCTGTGCTCTCTTTTTCTAATAGTTTTTTCTATACTCTTTTCTCTCTCTCTCTCTCCTCCTGTGTATGAAATGTTACTTGTGTTAATGCGATGGTTTCAGCTCCAGCGTGTCTCCACATTCCTCTCTCACGCGCTCTGCATTCTTCTCTTCTTTTCTCTCTTTTGTCACTCTTTTTTCTCCTCTCTCCGCTCTGTCTCGCTCCCTCCTGCTTTTCGGCTCTGTTCCCATAAATTCCTCTCTCTCTCTCTCTCTCTCTCTGCTCCTGTTCACAGAGCCTGTCTGCTCCAATTACACACACACACACACACACACACACACACACACACACACACACACACACACACAAACACACACTCTGAGTTCATTAAGTGTGTATCAGCTGAGCATTAGAGGGTAAAACAAAGCCCACCGGCGGGGAGTCTCTGTCTGCACCTCCCGCGTGACTGAGTGTGATGTGTTTCCTCTCGGACTTGTTCCCTGATTCCCAGCCGGAAAATCTCATTCAGCTTTGAGTTTTCCCACTGCTTTCCTACTCCAGTCCAAAAAATTCCCATAGCCTCTCTCCCTGTAACACATTCCGGCGTGTCCGGGCAGTGCGGACCCCCAGCGTTACGGACATTAAGCTCATTAAAGTGGTCGTTCTCACAGCGCTGAGCCCCAGTCACAGTGGAGGAGCAGCAAAATACCATCCTGAGGAGCTTTAATGCTAAAATGATGGTCCTTCAAGGGTTCTTCAGCAAAGAAAATGGTTCTATATAGAACCTTGAACACTTAAAGAACCCTTTGCATGATTAAACTGTTCTTTGCATCATGAAATAGATCTTCAGACTGATGGAGAATGTGCTGTGGATGGTTCTACATAGAACCTTATTGAAAAGGGTTCCATATAGCACCGAAAAGGGTTCTGCTATTGTTAAGATGTCAAGCTTGACTCAATAGAAGAACCTCTTTTAGTGCTTTATAGAACCACATACAACACATTCTCTCTTTAATCATGGAAAGGGTTTTTTGAGTGTTCATGGTTCTACACAGAACCTTGTCTTTACTAAAGAATGCTTAAAGAACCAACAAGTGTGTAGTTAATCCATCGCTTTTCGAATAACAAAGAAAACACATATGTGCATTTTTTAAATTCAGATTTTTCTACATCGTGTGAACACGACAGCTGCGTTTACGCTATATGGAAATGTCATGATGAATGGACCAACAGAAATGCTCCAAAATTACTAAAACGTTTTTACATTTTATATTAACTTAGAATTTATTTTTATATATATATTTGTCTTCTCCTTTAAAGTTACTATTTTGAGATAAATGCATATACAGCATATATACATTATCTCCATTTCTGTCATTTTTCAGTTTTTGACACACACTGCATCACCAAAAGTATTCGAAAAGTATTCAATCCATAGGGTTTAATATGATGTCGGTCCACCCTTTGCAGCTATAACAGCTTCAACTCTTCTGGGAAGGCTTTCCACAAGGGTTAGGAGTGTTTATGGGAATTTTTGACCGATCTTCCAGAAGCGCATTTGTGAGGTCAGACACTGATGTTGGACGAGAAGGCCTGGCTCACAGTCTCCACTCTAATTCATCCCAAAGGTGTTCTATGGGGTTGAGGTCAGGACTCTGTGCAGGCCAGTCAAGTTCTTCCACACCAAACTGGCTCATCCGTGTCTTTATGGACCTGCTTTGTGCACTGGTGGGCAGTCATGTTGGAACAGGAAGGGGCCGTCCCCAAACTGTTCCCACAAAGTTGGGAGCATGAAATTGTCCAAAATCTCTTGGTGCTGAAGCTTTAAGAGTTCCTTTCACTGGATCTAAGGGGCCGAGCCCAACTCCTGAACAAGAG